>NW_008617423.1:0-17701 GCF_000691845.1 Merops nubicus | reverse complement strand
GCAGGCAGCGCCCCAGAGCACGGCTGTTTTCTTCGCCACTCCTGACTTTCACTTCAAGCGGTGCCTCAGGAGCACCGCTGGGACACTCCAGCCCTCTAGATCATGACTAAAAATTAACCATTTACACTTTCGAATGCCTTATTTTTGTGCCGCCTGGTTCTCTATTAGTACTGGATCACCAAGAGTCATTATTTATCGCACGCAGCCTGCTGTAATAGGAGATTGTTTACCTCTATGCTCCCACAGAGGGAGAGGAACCACCTTCTCTCCTACTATCTTTGTAAACCTCTCGTTTCCTCCCCTCTCCCCAGTACGCCGCTGTTAAAATGCATCTGGAAGAGTTTTGTGTAACCAAGAAACACAAAAGACACAAGTTTTCTGTTAAATGCTTATAAAATTCGAAAACCTTTCCATTAAAAACAATTAGCTTTCAAATTGCTGGAAAATTCTAAGCTAAAACAGTTTGCTGTAACAGAAGACTACTGAAGAATACTTCCAATTGCTTTTAAAAGTAGATACTGACTTTACAGTAATTCAGCTGATGGATACTTCTGTATAGAAAGCATGATGATGTAATAAAATCTTAATTGCTCCAATTGCAAGTCTAGTCCTACAGACACTCATTCCGCAATGCCAGAGTCTGCAGAAAAACCTCAGCAGCTTTTCCGCTTTCCCAAGCAGTTCTCACTTTTCCCTGCATCTTGCTGACTTGGAAGTCTTCTCCTGTGATCAGATTCAGAACAACCGAAATCCCACAAGAGAGGGAATTTTTTTTTTTTTTTTTTAATCTTTGCTACTGTTCTGCAGGCAGAAGTCCGTGTGCCCAAATCTGAAAGAGGAATGGTGCTTTTTTTGTATTACTGCAGGAGCACCTGTGAGCACTAAAATGCTGGAAACTGCAGTCCATTTAGAAATCTGTTCACTCAGCTGAGCAGCTGCAGAGGCTGAAGACATGACTGTGTTTCAGACAAGTGTTAGTGCTTTCACAGTAGCACTGAGGGTTCTTTTTTTCAGCTGCTTCAGTGCAAACTCAGTTTGTTTTTTGATACTTTTTTTCTAATTCCTATGGCCGTTGAAGGGTGCAGTTGAGCAGTAGAGCTGGCCTAATCTGTTGGCCTGCTGCTACAAGGCATCTTTCTTAGCCACTGTCCTGCCCCACAGTCTTCCTACTGCCTACCCTGGTGTTCATCTACCCACATGGTAAACCAGTTGGAGTTCCTAAACCACAAAGAAACTGTTCGTTTCTGGTGTGTTTGATTTCGGCGAGAAAATAAGCTGTGTTGGCTCACCGTGGAGACTGACAAGAAAGCCAGCATGCAAGATGGAGGTGAGGGAGCGTTGCCAGTAGAAGGGAGGAACAAGACAATCCTCCTGGCAGCAGTAACTTTTTGGCAACAGGATTAAACCAGTCAAACTATACTGTCTAACCACACCCTACAGTAGGGCTTGCCTTGAATTCACTGAGGAGGACTTACATATTATGTTCTGCCATCTTGCCTAAGAAGCAATAATGTCTAGTGATGGGATGATAACAAAGAGCGACTGTTGTTAATGGTGTGATGTTTCAGGTGATGGCTCCTGCTAATGAAAGGGATACTCCTGGGGCTCTTCCCCACCTCGACATACCCCCTGCTTTTCTCTGGATCGAACTGAGCCACTGTGTATCTACAGGGTACTTTGGCTCAGCTAAACTTCTAGAGGAAAAGTAACAATATGCAAAGAGTAAAAAAGCAGCCTAGGTGTAGTAAGGACTGAGACCAAGCACATTTACTAACACCTTTGTCCAAGGGAATTTACATTCAAACCTGGAGAAACCTGCTTTGTTTGAAGCTACAAACACTTTATCTCCACAGTTCAAAATCCTTTTTTCATCTACTCATGCTATCCCGAAGCACCTTCCCCACAGTATCTGAGAGCAGCTTTTAAAAAATTTGTCAGTATAAAGGAATATGCGTCTGCCTAGCAGCACCACATTGCCTTCTCCAATACATCTTCATTTCCAGCTTCCCTTGCTCCTCATATACCCTGCCCAAACCATACCACAGTCTCCTCTGTGATACAGCATCTATCTTGTACCAATAATTCGTAGTTGTATTTATTATGGCCAGCCCTGAGTATTATAGGGCACTTATAGGGCAACAGCAATTTCTTTGGCCTCATCAGTGTTGGTAATAAAAACCTCAGTACAACCCCTATTCTGATCAGCATTACTGTCAGCTTTCCAACATGTTACAACAAGACAAGCTAAAAAGTATTAGAAAAGGCTCCCTCTCCCACGTCAGTGCTTTCTACAAAATCAGGAGCTGAGATGCTTTATATTCCTCCACAGCACTGAAACCTCAGCTTGTGCTTTTGCACAGAGAACTAAACCATGAGGTCCAGCTTTGATGAAGCTCTTAGATGGCTCATGCTTTCAGCAGCATCATCACTCAAAACTTGAAATAGCTTAATTGCTTCTATTATTACAGCAAATCAAATGTGCTATCTTTTTTTTTTCTGACAAAAGATTAACAGAGTTCACTCTTTATAACTTGGCACAATTGTTGATCCAGAGGACCTCTAGATTAGTTCTTTGACAGCTACTCTGGTACCTTCACACCACGCCCCAAGAAGAGCATTAGCAAGCTATTAATGCTTGCTACCCAACACCATGGTTAAAACAGGGCTTATGTTCTTGGCTACAGCTCTAGATCTACACTGGCTCTTAGAAAGGGCATGCAGGACGAGGAAGATTATAGCTGAATTCATCTCTGGAGTTCAGCTCAGGCTTATTTGTTCTGACAGTGGCTGCACAGTAAGCCCTGGACAAGAGCAGACAATTTTCCTGAAGTCAGCTTAGGTTCAGTAAGGTAAACTTCCACAGTATGGCCCAAACATAATTAACTATCCTGGACTGGATGTGAGTTGGCTCAGCACAACACTCAGACATCTCTGCACTAACTACTTAAGCATCTTAATAATTTATAGGTAGAATTTTGGATGTTGTATTTACTTATTTCTGAAAGAAAAGAGAAAAGCATTTGCATTGAGAAGCAAAATCCAGCAATACTTAAAGAAAATAACTTAGGGAAGCTTTTGTTGAACTAAACTTAAAACAAAAAAAAACCAAAAAACAAACAAACAAACAAACAAACAAACAAACAAACAAAACAACACAACAAACCCACTCAAACATTTTCAACACTGTTCAGACCATTTTCTGTTTAGATATGCATCTTTACTCAGAATCACTTCATGTTTTGTTATAGGTCCTCTGTTTTGCTGCTCAGTTCTGCCTGCTCTATTCCCTGGAGAGCCCTAAATTTTCTTTCTTCCCCTCCCCAGTTACACTATCCTATGTAAAGAATAAATACGAGAAAGGCTAGATTTCCCTTAAGATCAACAACAAAGCGTTTTCTGTGGTTTTACCAGAAGCAAAATGATTTGGTAAACAAAATTGTGTCTAAACTTAAAAAAACCCAAACAAGTTCTGCCTGAAGACATACCCTATTGACTCATTTAGGTGTGGCTTCAGTAGTCAGTTTACATCAAAGGCTGTTACAGGCTTTCTGCCACAGCTTTTATCAAAATTTACAATATTATCAATTCAGTAACAAAATGCATGTCTCTAATAATAATTCCACTACTTCAAATACTACCTGGACAAAGACTTTACAATAATTATAAAAGTCAGGATGTAAAAAATAGTAATAAAAAAATTTACTAAAATTGTAAATGAAAAAAATGCAACTGTGGTAAATTGTGTATCATAAGTGCTCATCTTGTTTAACGTCTACTCAACATAAATCCACTCCTGCCTTATGTTTAGAATGCTTGTATTTATGCCACTTTTTTTGTGTGTGTGTCTCAGGGAACAAGGCAAGGGAAAATAAAAGTTTTGGCTCTTTATTAAACAGAACTCTCTTTGGTTGTTGATAAAGGACATGTACATTACACAACTTAGGAGTCTCACAATCCAAACAGACTGCTGCAGAGTGGACTTCGGTTACTGAAAGATGTCATATTCCACCCTGAAAAAGCAAGTTGCTAATTCCATGTTAAATGCATTTAGGAAGATATTTATTTCCATTTGATGTCTGTATATTTAAAGTAGGGGCAATCTGATCCAAATTAGTCTAAAATGCTGCAGTTAAGTACTTATTTTTAATAATTAAGTTCACTATAATCAGTAGAATATATAACCAGTCCTCATACATGAGGTATTCCCATTTAAATGTCTTTTTCTAATTTCAGCAGAGGCTTCTAAGTCAGGTAGATGTGAAATGATGGCTAGACTGTAGTGCATTATTAAAAAAAGATTCCAGATTGCAACTCATTAAACATAAAGCCAGCACACCAAGAAGGAAGCTTTTTGTTTTTCAGAGCGTTCTACTTTTTAGTTTTTAATTCTCAAGAGTGAGGTTTTAGGTTTCAAAACTGAAATATCAGTATCTAAATATTTCAACCAACTGTTTTTTTATTTTATTTCAGTTACTTTGTATGTTATTCTAGTATATAAACTTTGACTCGGGCTTCAAGACAACAACAGTCCAGAGAATTCCAGGTTCTGGGAGATTTCACATATGTGAGACAGGGAAGTTTTGACTAAATAATATTACAACAGGAGCTGGACCTGTATAGGCACAGGGGCTTCTGCCTAAGGCTCCTAAAAACTGAACTCCACGTTTACCTTCCTGGAGCACTCACATCAAAACTGACTTTGAGTTGCCTTCCTCTAGTTCTACCCCTTACAGATATTATGAACTCCTATCCAAACAATCACTTTTCTCTTTCCCCTCTCTTTTAGAAACTTCCCTTTGTTACAAATAAGAAGCACTCTACAGTATTAGTGATTCTGCATTAATATTCTGAATTATGTACAACCTACTTAAAGATGCATCAGGTCATAGAATATCCCTGCTACTGTTTTGACTGCTTTGCATATTCCTTGAGGTCCTAGACCATAATAAAAGGATCTATTGTTACCCAAACTGAACAGCATATAGTATATTCAATGTAAATAAGAAAACCCACACGTTTTCAAGTAAGATGTAGCTGTCTAAAAACAAACAAACAAAAACCCTAACTTTTTTTTTCCCAGACAGTAAAATTTTTTTAAAGACAAGCCTAGCTTGTGATTAGGCCCCCTCATACAAGAAGTGAAAGACTTTCAAATTTTTATTTAAACCTAACTGCCATCACACAGCAGTGGACACCAGCACTTCTGAGTTTAAGGAGAGATCCCTGTTCAGGATTCAAATCCAGAGTGGAGGGTAGGCACTTTTCAGATTTAGGTTAACAGTGCAGACAGAAAACTTAAGATCTTCTGGAGGAGACTTGCAGAGCAGCCCAGAGAAGTGCCTCCATTACCTGTATCTTTTTCAGTACCTATGGAAAGAGCCCAGAATGACTACCTTCTGCACTTGAGTGTGCAAAGTCAAGGTCACACATGAAACTCAGACTGCTACTCATCTAGTTTAAGAGACACATTTCCTCCACTACCCTTCTTGGTTGGAAAACAAATTAATTGTACTACAAACAAACAAGGTAAGAGAGATCACATTTTCCTTACTAAAAATTATTCAGAAGGTGGGACACCAAAGACAATTTCCTAGCTGAATAAATAAATGTCTTATTTCTTGCTTCTACAGTTACAATTGCAAAGTGAGTTTAAATATAAAAACCTCTGTACTGGACTAGACAATATTTTCAATTAAAATTCTAGCTGAAGTAATAGTTGCCAATCAGTCAGCATTTTGGCAAGCAGGAGTGCATTTATTTTGTTACAGCTGAAAATCTCAAAGTAATCTTATTTGTGGTCCTAAAGAGAAGGTGTGTGGATTGGTGGAAACAAACATCCATTCACGGCATGAGCAAGTGCTGTATCTCTGTTCCTTTGGGTTTGGCATTTTAACAGACACCCAGAGGAAGGGGGGGAAGGGAGAGAAGGGGGAGCGTATCACCAGGGTAACTAGGACATCTTGTTTTAGCATGTACATTAAAAAACATACTGGACAGAACAAAAGTAGTCACCTAGAAAAATACAAATTTCTGGGCAAAACTATTCACCAACAATGAAAATGGAAAGGTCTTGGTATTGATGATGTACCTATGAGATGAAGTAAAAATCATGATTTTTCCATTTTTGACAGTTGACAATTTATTTTGAGCCAAGTTTTTTCTTAACTCTGAGAAGCAAAAGCCTCCTCTCCTTTGCCGTCTTTATTCTTCTCAAAAAAGTACTTTAAGATTTACTTTCTCATGTGGTAAATTATTCAAAAAATGGATCTTACTAAAGTTCTTAATGTGTAATAAATTCTTTGTGAATTCCAAGTGAGAAAGGAGGAACATATCTGGAAATGAAATCTTCTCAACTTCATTTATATTATGAAAACATTTTGTGGATGCTAACTGCTTTATTTTTGCACCTCCCATGCTGCTGAACAAATGACCAGTAAGAAAAATGTGATTTGAGATTCACTAGTGTTGCATATAGGCCTATCAAAACTGCATAAATAACCCATGTGTTTCTATTACTCCCACTTTACTTTCTTACTGACAGTTGATTTCATGATGGTATATAATCAGCAACTCATGTGTCAACAGAACTTCACGTCCACTCCTTTCAACAACCAGAACTTGTATTTTACCCTTTTTGCTCATCAACTGAACCTTGAACAAGTCAGAAAATTAAATTTCTTGCTTATTCATCTTACAAACATCCTATTTGGGTGATCAAGTCCCTGTTGCATTTTCTTAAATGCACACATATACCCATCTACAACCCTTATAAGTAAATCTGTCATTGAGTGACTTGGCATGTATTATTGCTAACAATCTCTAAAACCTATCAGACACACCAGTGGCATGCTTCTCACAGACCGTTTTCTAGCTGCATCTCTCAGCTGACATGCATTTAGAAGGGAGAAAACTTTTATGATAGAGTAAATAATACCAGCTTTCTATGAAAAATATGACTTTGCTACTGTAAGGAAACATCTGTAATATTAAATGTATTATTAACAGATGACATCTCACTGTGGCAGTGTTCACCCTTTATGGAGAAACAGCCTTATCACCCTGTTGAGCAGGTGGAAGCTAGGCTGAAGCTACTCTTTATCACATTTTGAACAGCCATATATATTATAGAATATTTTTTTTTTAAAAGTTATACTTTTCACTGAGAGAATTGTGCTTGTAAAAATTTTAACTGAACAAGACTGTTTTCTAATCTGCCAAGACAAACCACATTTGTTTCCAACTTAAAAATTTCTGTGAAGTAATGCTGAAAGGGATTTTCAAAGGGAAAAATGTCTGTCTTTGTGACACTTCAGAAATCTAGAACTCTTATTTTGCTTCCTGCTACTAATTGTCAGTTCTGGATGGCTTAAGTAGAGAGGGAAGCCAGAAAAGCCATCTGTTTGGAAGAATGAAAAAGCCTAGTTGTTTTACTCATTTCCTGGGAAAAATGAAGAGCTGAAAGGTTTTCAGTGAGAAAACTGCTTAGACTGCACTAAGCCAGATGTAGATAGGGAATTCAAAAGGAATAAATGGAACAGAATTTTCTTAGTTCATTATAAAATAGTTCTATGACAAACACAAAGAAACCATTTGCCCCTTTAAGCAAGAAATCTGTACGTTTTCCTGTATTTTTCCAAATATCAGGTTTGTTTTTCCAAATTAACTTATATGATGAATAACAGGGTAATCACAGAACCACAGAATGTTAGGGGTTGTAAGGAACCTGCAGAGTTTGAGTCCAACCCCCCTGCCAGAGCAGGACCATCTCGTCTAGGGCAGGTCACACAGGAACACATCCAGATGGGTCTTAAAAGCCTCCAAGGAAAAAGCCTCCACAACCTGCCTGGGGAGCCTGTTCCAGTGCTCTGTAACCCTGACAGTAAAGAAGTTCTTCCTCATGTTCAGGTGGAACTTCCTGTGCTCCAGCTTGTGTCTAATGTCCCGTGTCCTATCATAGGATCTATCACAGGGCTTAAGTCAAAAGAGGTTGCCCTTTTTTTCTTGACACTCAGCCCTCATTATTTATACACATTAATCCCCCCTAAGTCTTCTCCTCTCCAGACTAAAAAGCCCCAGGTCTCTCAGCCTCTCCTCATATGGCAGGCGTTCCAGTCCCCCAGTCATCCTCGTAGCCTCCGCTGGACTCTCTCCAAATGTAAATTCTTTCAGATGTCACTGAGCATTGTGCTCTGCTGCAAGGACAGATTTCTAAGACTGCATTATCATCTAGCCTTCAGAGCAGGGACAATCACATTACTACTTGTTAGCTTAGATCTTCTGACATCTCTACTTGGATAGCTTGGTCAGAAGTTAATTCTTATCAGCACAGCTCCGCTGATAGAACACCAAGTATTCTCACATGACTATGTGGCTCCTAAGCAAAGCTACACAGAAGAGAACTTCCACATCAAATACTATATCACCAGGGAGAAGAAATAGATTAATTAAAAAACCTAAATAAATTTAGCTTCCATTCAGCCAGATGCATATAGTAGGTTTGCAAGTCATAGTACTGTGTCTACAAAGCAGTAAAATTCAAATGCAAGATCTGTTTGCCACTATCAGTGACATGTAGGGACAATGGGTGTGGCTGTTCTCCCTTGAGTTCAGCTTTGGCAGGTTGTAGTGTCTCACCACAGAGAACTTACCATACAGCAGTTTTTGTTAAATAGATGTTAGAGGATGCCTGAAAACACTGCATTCAGGCTGCTCAACACCTGACAACAACAATCGTTTTCAAATAAAATCTGTAGAGTTATCAAGATGGTTCTGAGTTTGTCTGATATGAATTAATATTTGCCCTTTTTCATCTTACCTTAATACAGCTTTTGAACAGCATGTGAAGTCTCTATCTCACCTAGCAAATTTTCAGGCCATTTCTGATGCAAAAGCTGACACCCATTCCAACAGTCAGTTGAGTGTCATTTATCAATTTGAAAATGAATCCCAACCTTTACTGGATGTATCTACTCAAGATCACTATTCCAACACAGAACCAAAAATAACTACTGTAGTGCCTCCAGCCACAGTTCAATTAAGAGACTGGAGAAATAGATTGTGTGCATTTTTAGATGTGTATATATCTAACTATCCACACATATATCCCTAGACACAGGACTAACTTAGATTATACTTTCAGAAACAGCTTTCTGGTTCACTGAAGTTAAACAATGAATTGGCATCACAGAATTTTCTTCAGAACTTCCTTAGTTTTCTAATGTCTCAGTCACAGGAAAGGGAGAGACTGGCCTTCAGTCAGTAACAGTGTACCATGGGATAATTTTACAGCTAAGAAGCAGGCCATTTTTATTTGCTTTATTAAGGAGATGGACTACTTAGCTCTCGTCTCTGAAGCGTATTACAGAAGTACTTTATTTTACTATTGAGTAATTCAGTAGCTTTTCCACTCATCTTTTTCTCTCCAATTATACTGTTCAGCTACATCACACAATTTCTGATACACTTTCCTTGATGTTGGGGGCTCAGATGAACAGCTATACTACTTGCTCAAAAAGTTCAAAAATTTAGAGAAATCAAGCTTTGAGCTGGCAAGTCCCCCACAAGTCCCATGCAGTTTTCTCCACAACAGAGGATTAAAGTTACCAGACTGAACAGCAGGCATTTAACAGCTCAAACCTAGATTCCCAGGCCTAAAACAAGGACTCCACTGGGTTTTTCCCTTCTTGAAATGACAGCTTCCCTGGCACACAAACACATTGCTGTGTTTCCTCAACTGGAAACAAATGAACAAAGAATCCAAATAGTCTGGTGAAAGGCTTATGGAAAAAAATAATTTCCACAGCCCCTTCCTGAAATACATTCTTTCTTTGCTGCAAATCAGACAGCTCTTGACAGCTTTCTTTGCTGCAAATCAGACGTCTCTTGACAATAATTCTCCTCTACCTATTCTCTGAATTGTTGCTTCCCTCCAGCATACACAAGCCATCCATCTGGAGTTCTTCCACACTGTCTTACTTTAAAAGGCTACTTCTATTTCTGTGGTGTAAAAACCCTCGTAGAGCTCGCAAAGGGCTAAAAGCAAGACAGTCATCCCTTTGGAACTGTCTGCCTTAAACACAAACACATCTATCTAATCTCTGCAAACCTGGGGCAACTTCTTTTTTAAAGCATGGCAAACAGTTGCACTGTGAAGATGCCTTTTACTGTGGTGACAGAGGCATTTCACAAACTCTGCTAGTTTATAGCATCTCATTACTGATCTATGTTTAAGATCAGTTTGGCTGTGGATTCCCAGACACCCAGTGGAAAAGACTGACAGAACTGCTAGAAGTTTGCTAGACTTCTAACAGACTACCTAAACCCAGCAGAAGTCACCATTGGTAAAGCTGAGGAATAAAAGTCCCTACTCATCTAGGAAAAATTGTTCACTAATATCCAGCAATTATTTCCCCGTTGGAAGTCTTGCACGTTCAGTATTCTTCTGAGTGAGAAAGCAACTTCATTTTCAAACGTGAATCTTGTTGCTTTTCTCTAAACCAGTCTTTTCTTAACTTGTATTTCATCAACATACATCATCCAAAACTGGCAACAGTACAGATGAGATCTCACAAGCACAGCACCAAGTAGAGCAGAATAATTACCTCCTGTGCCTCACATCTGATGCTTTTGTTACTATTACCAAGAACAGGTTTTGATTTGATATCACTGGATATTTAACTCTTAGTCTGATCTGTTGCAATACCCAGAATACTTAGCACAGAACTGCTTCATTCCCCCAACAAACTAATACTCAAACCTTCTCTTGCAGGGCTTACATGGGCAGTCTGTTCCACCATCCAAAATATTAGTGAAAACATTGAATAAAATGGTAAACCTGATCACTATACAGTGCTTTAACTAACAAAGTGTTTTAATTGAAAACTTGGGAAACAATGTCAGAAAAATTCTTCCTAAAGTATGCAGACCTGTTCATTGTTATTTAGCTTCAGTATGTTAGAGAACCTTAAGAATGGCTTAAGTGAGATAAAACCTTAAAGAAGGTTTCAGTTTAGACTAAAACCTTATAAAAAATAAAACAGGCTTCGTTTAGTCAACCTTATATAAAAAAAAGGACAAAAAAAAAAAAAAGGAGGTTGGAAGTTAAAACAGGCTTTCACAAGCTGAGGTCAGCAAGTGACTATTGACTGTTCATAACTAAGTTAACTTCACCTTAATCATTAAGTCAAGCCTGTAGTAGCAACTGATGTGTGTACCTTGTACATACAGGGTAACTTGATATTAACTTCAAATTACCTTATCTAGTAATATAGAACTGTCCAAATGCATTCACTGTCAGACAAAAAGCATCTGCTCAGTGTTTCTTTACATTTATACCTATGTACATGCAAGGCTTCTCAGTGGCCAACATCCCATGACCTCCTCTAGAATTTGAAGAGGAACACTTACATAAGTAAGTTCAGAAACTTAACAGGCTGACCAAGAGTTACCCGTGATATAGTTTAAAACTGAAAAATTTTTCCCTATGTACCAGCCATATAATCATTGACTTCATGCTGTTGTCCATTCACCCCTCTTACTTGCACTGCCCTGTTCTTAGCTTTAGTTCTTCTCAGGTAGGATGAGGAAAATACTAGCATCTACATTTAGACAGAACTGACTCCTCCTGTATGGCACAATACCAAGTACTTGAGGTTAGAGGACACTTTCTCTGGGACTCTTATCGGTGGCTTTTTAACCAGAGTGGCTTTAAGTGCTTTAGAAAGTTCAAAACCAGTTTGATTTTATACTAGAAATAAAATTATCCAGAAGAATGCTATGTCAGCATTTTCTTTCTCTGAAGCTGCAACTGTCAACATCACTGCCTAAACAAAGCAGTTTAAAAAAACCCAACCTGTTATATGGGTGTAAGAGCAGTACCACAGTATTACTCCAAAAATGTTTGTATCGAGATAATAAATAAAAAAACTTAAGAAAGCTTTTCCCCCCCTCTTTCATACTTTATTTTTTTTTTTAATTGATCCAGCCTTCAATAATGCTGCTTATTTGCTAACAGTATCAGGCAAAACCAAGAGCAAGTGCCATTCTGCATTCCAGTATGAATCATTCAGTAAAGTTTTGCAATATATACATTTTAGCCAGCTTCTGATATTATAAGTCATCATGCCAATGCAAATTTTTAACAATGCAATAAAATCCTTCAAACAGAATGGTTTATGAATGTAATTCAAAAGACCAGACAATTTAATTTCTGAAGTTTGTATCACTCATGTCCATAATCATTTCACATTTCACACTTCATGCTCTCAAATGTTACCCTAGAGTAGACTAAGGTTTTTTTGTCATATATAGTATTAAAGACACTAGCAGGTTTATAGAGTTACAGAACACCATAAGATGTAAAATTTAGTAGGTAATAAGTTATGACATTTGCTGACTAAAACAATATTCCATCTACACTAATGTTTGATCCATTCAAATACAGTAACTATTTGGATGTTATATACTACCCATTTCATACACTTACAGTGCAAAATAAGTGAGAATTTTTTTCCTGAGCATTTAGGAAATAAAAATCCTTTTAGCATTGTTTGCAATCCATTTAAAATATACTTCCCATATACCTAGGTTTGTCAAGACTGTACAATTAAGACAGGCAAAAGTTTGTAGCTATCAGAAGCCCAATCAGGAATCAGAAGGGTTACTGAACATCTCTGAAATTTGTCCCCATTTTTCAAGTCTAAGGATATAACAAGGTTTTGATTTATGCCAAAAAATTCAGAAATTACATTTTTTCCATTGACCAAACACTCAAAAAATGTACAAACTATATGCCTTTCAAACAAGAGAAGCAGCCTCTCTTCAAGCAAACTGTAATACATATTTCAACTTACTGTTCTCTAGTTAATGTAATGCCCAGTGAGCTGTGCCTCCAACAGACGTAAAACTTTTAGGAATGTATTTTGGGCATTTTGTAAGGAATCCAGCTTCCTCACAAGTTCATCTTGTTCTCAATAGCTACAGACCGTGAGTTTCTAATTCAATCTTCTCTTCTGTTTGCAAGATATCAGGTTCTGCTGGAGGAACAGGTGGTCTGAGTATAATCTCTGGGCCTCCACCGTAGATGGACTGAAGAAAATTCCATGTTTCTTCAGATATTTGTCCAGAATCTGCACCTGAAAACATTTTTAAAATTTTAATTGATTTATCTGAAATCCATAACAGATACAAAAAGAAAAAAAAAAAAAAGATTAAAATTTAAAACCCTAAGCTGAATTTGTGCTTTATTTTGCAGCAACTGCCAAACCCAGTGACACAGTTTGTGTTAATTATATATTTCTTGACTCTTACAACTACCTGCTTTAAATTATACAGCAATTAATATACCTCAAGTATAAAGCACAAGAAGGTTCTATGATAAACATCTCACATTTATTATCAAGCTGACAACTGGTACATAGGAAACCATGATTCATATTAATAAGGATGTGAAGTCCCATCAATTACACAGTAAAGTCTGAGGACTCAAGATTCTTGTTTCATCAAATAATCAATACTAATAGTAAAGAAAAAAACATGTGAGAACCACAGTGAAATTCTCAGAACCCCCTAAGAGAAACCACTGTTATGACAATAAGAACCCCACTGATGCTCCTTTTATTTAGTAGCACTGATGGGTCAGCCTGGTTTCTTTTTGCTCACCTATTAAAGTATTTGTTTACAATTCTATTTCTCTGGCTAGAGATCCCTTCCCTGTCTCAAGTCACCATCCATAATAAACATTTTCCATAATGCTTTACAGGGGCAAAGGCCAAGAGAGCATCAGCGCATCACCCCTCTAGGTCTTAACAGTCTGATACAGTTGAAGTGATTTCTTCACACTAACCTAGGCAGAGAGGACAAACCTCTATTCTACCAGAATAAACCCCCTCTGCTTTTGGGGGGGGATAGAAGAGATGATCTCCAGAGGTCCCTTCCAATCCCTACTATTCTGTGATTCTTTAAGCAACCCATTAAAAATCTACCCTGCAGCAAGTTTCCCCAAATATCCTGTTTAGATACTATCAATCTGTCTTGTCAAGCCCAATTTCAGCACCCTCCTACTTCCAGAAAGAAGGAGAGGGGAAAAAAAAAAGCAGCACCATAACAAGATGACGACTTCTCCTACCTCCTATATTCTTCTGTCCTCACCACCTGCTTCAGGGGCTGCTACTGTACTTTATGAATAAAAAGTTTCCAAAGAGGAAGGGTACAAAGAGCTGCACATTTGTTTACCTATACTAAGTCAACTACACAAAGCTTCATCTGAAAGTCGTAGTGCAGATCCTATACCCGTACTAATGACCTTATGCCTCAGTTGTACTCATTTAGGTTCATGTTCTCATAAAAGCCTTCCATCTCTCGAGGCACGGGAAGAGATCTTTGCTTCGTTATCCAGATTCCGGCTTTTCTAGTGGTTAGGTTTAGCTGAACACACCCACTGAAACAGTGCACTGGGATCAGGACCACTGGATCACTGTAACACAATACTGTACACTATTTAGTGGCGCTCCCAACTTCTGCCCTTATGACCTAAGACAGAAATTTTCCACAGCCTATTTGCCTTCATTTGTACCCAAGTTCTTACTTGAATCCATGTATCTGAAGGTAACTCAGCAACTGGCTAATTTGCTATCAAGTATTGATTCTAAATTTTAATTTATTTTTCTTTGCTGTACGTCAGATGCTTTATAGCTTGTATTAGAATTCTACATTAGTGCTTAAATCATTAAAATGTACTGCAAAACTAACAAGTGCAAGAACTCCTTCTCTTTAAGTATAATCTTTAAATTTTACAGTTGGTGAGGTTTATGCAGGACCTAGTGTGCAGGACCTAGTGGCCCCCAGTGAATGGCCATTAGTATGACCACTAGATGCTGAGGCACTAACTTGGATAGGGAAAATACCCAGTTAAATAAATGTTAATCTTAATGCTGTAATTTAGTGTGTGTGTTTTTTGTGGGTGTTTTGGTTTTTTTTGGTTTTTTTTTTTGTTTTTTTTTTTTTTTTTTAAGATGAGCTAAAATTAGTTTAAATATTCATAGACAGTCTAAAGTCTCAGTAAAGTAGGCCACTTTAGAATTTTTTTCTCTCTACCTGCAAATTTCAAATAAATTATATTAAGTACCTGTCTGTGAAAAGTAAAAAAGAAATCTATATCTTTGCATGCTAGAGAAGTTTTTGTAATGTACAGTGGCAAATAACTAACAGAAAAATGAGAAAGAACATTTACTTACTGTGGTTTATTTCCATCTTTCAGAAGAAGCCCTCAATTCAAATTAGGTTTCCAGATCCAAATAACTACATACATATATATATATACATATGACAGTTTAAAAGCCAAACATTTCCTAAATTATGTTAGGAAAACCCAAATCAAACCAAGTGATACAAAGTCAAAGCACACTTTTGCCATTTTAATTTCCACTTCCTTCTACACTCTTATCTGCACTTGGATTAGTCCATGGTAGATATTCATTCTTGATTTTAAGCATAAACTGGACCCCTCAAAATGAGCACAACACAGATTAACTAGGAATTGCTATTTCATGATACGTTATTTCATAATAACTTCTCCAAACTTCAAACACATCATAAGGAGTCCAAAGTAGCAGCAATACTGGACACCTACCTTGTTTTAGCACAGCATTTCCACATTTTGTTACTGCAATCTTAGTGTTATCGATAGGACCAGGAGGATCTATTGTGACAGAAAGATGATTAGAATTGGGAGAGCTGAAAAGAAATGGCAGGTTGGAGGTTCTATTTTTAAAGGGAAGGAGATGTAGCTCCTTTGTTAACTGCTTGTTCTTGCACTGCTTAACAGTATGTTCCAAGCTGTTAAAAGCTAATCAGAATTTTAATCAAGTTTTTCAAAGCATTCATGATTACAGCAAGTCTTCAAGCAATGTAAACCAAAAATTAATCCTCTTACCCCTAAGTTGTCCTAGACCAGGCTTACACAGTAACGTAGAATATATTATCAGTGTTTCAATTTCAAAACTTTAGAGGCACCTAAAGTAGGCTAAAGTGATATTTTTATATTTGTTACTTCGTTATCCGTAAGTTTAGGTTGTGACAATGAGGTCACTTTTCCTCTGGAAGCTGTAGTATTATCCATCAGTTTGCACAGCAAAATCCATCCCTTTTTCCTGCTCCTTCTAACAGCAACCCCCTTGCAAACAGGCAACATTCTTTCCTGTTGTTGTGAATTATTTGACTATACTCTGTAATTTTGTTCCTGGACATATTTGGAACCTATAAAACCTGTGTCTTAGATGCTTTTTTGATGAGCTTTTGTTGCCTTTTCTATCTGTTCTTCCTACAACCTTCCACCAAGGCAGAAAATTTAAACAGTACCACTACATGACAAGAAAAGAAAAAACTACCCATATTCTTGACATGGAGCACAACTTACCACTATCTTTACCCTTTACAAATCCTTCCCATTCTCTGAACCACTGCATACTGATGCAGTAAAATGTTGACGGAGATTCTTCTTCTTGGAATGCTCTATTAAGCTGAAATGAAAAAGAATCCATGTTTTCTGCCTTTTTTTTTTTTTTTATTCCTTTAAACTAGTGATTTTTTTTTTTTTAACCATTCTCGTATTAAAAAACTACCGACCAACAGAACAGTATTCCCAAAGTGAGATTTTGGCATAGTGGTAGCCTTCCTATTAAAAGATTATTTATTCTTAATTTGAGAATTTATTTATTTTTTCCTTAAAACAGCAACAAGTTATTCTTAAGTGCTTCCCCATGAAATACTACTGGGTAATTATTGTGAAGACTGAACTTCCAAGTAGCAAATGAAAGAAAAATTTATTTTTGTAAAATAAAACAAAAAAGTGTTTTGAAAGATTGGCTCCATAATTTTATGGAAGGTTCTCTGGGTGATGAACAATATCCTTATCTATGTCTTCCCCCTAATACTTCAAACAGATGCCAGTACAATTCCAAGCAAGGCACGATGAACTAATGTGCTGGGACTTCTCATGACTTTTCTTTAGCACAGTTTAAAAAACACAAGTTTCCGTTACAAGGCAATGTAAGTGACTGTATAAATGACAAAAAAAACAGCTAAGTAAATAGTCTCAGTTGCATTTAACTAAATTTGTTTCTGATTCTGCAAAAAAAAAAAAAAAAAAATAATAAATTAAGATCTTAGGAAATTTAACATTTTGTTGTTTTTCAGAAACTAGAGATCTTTTCAGAATGTTAAGAAACATGCAAAAAATCAATTACTAAAAAGCTCAAATACCAGTTAAAACACAGCAGAGCTGACTCAATCTGTGAAGCGTGATTAAGGCACAGACAGAACTGGAAGAACAACTGCAATTGTCTTTTTCTCCCCTTCATGAATTAAGATAGCAGAAATGGGACTCTAACATCTCTGCATGCATTTCCACTGAAAACTCTGAAACACATTTTTGGTTTAAGAATTACCAAACGATTAATACTAGTTATTTTACCATTCCAACTCCTGCCCATAATCTCTAACTCATGGCAAATATAGCAGCTGTTTGATACTAATTTTACAGATTCATTACAGTATTAAGGCATTTACTTCACACTGAATTATTTGTGTCTCTAATGATATTTTTTTAATTAGAACTAGAGATAAAGATTATGATAAACTTTTTGCTGGCACAGTATCACTGCAAAATTTTAAATTTTTATTAAAAATATATTTAAAATAAATT
>NW_008617422.1:18819-23379 GCF_000691845.1 Merops nubicus | reverse complement strand
ACCCCTCCAGCCTGTCCAGGTCCCTCACTCTAGGTCAGAAGAGAAAACAGGAATGAAGGGTGAGGGCTTCTAATAGAATCTGCCTGGAAAGAAAAAAAAAATATATATAGGTATAAAGATATATAGATACAGAGAGGTGATACAGAGATATACAAACAGATATAGAAATAGAAATAGAATTAGAAATAGAAATAGAAATAGATATAGATATAGATAGATACAGATATACACACCAGCTCTTTCAAGAACAGGTGATTGATTGAAACTGGGTGTCAAGATATCTTGACCCATGTCAAGATAGGGATTGGTGTGACTCTTCCAAAATGCAGAATAAAGTCTCTACTGTTGCTTAAACAAGTAGACACCAGAGTACAGACCTCACCAGCATCCCTGGCAGCTCCTGGAACTTGCCTGCACCTCCTAGGACACAGCCAAGCAGGCATTAAATGCCACCTATCCAGCTTCAGGTGATGACAGAGGAGCTGCAGGAGCACAGAGCTCAAAGGAGGTTCAACACCCAAGCACTTTCTAGAGGTTTTTACCCTGATGACACTTGTGGTCCTGGAAAAGTGCAATGCCCTTGTCTACTTTTCCTTGGGGCTGTGGTACCTCTGATCAGAAGGCTCCTGCCAGACTCGTGGGATCTGTTCCAGAAGCTCACAGCTGGTAAGATACACATGCAATAATCCATTAAAGCTTATTCACAACCATGAGTTGCTTTTAAAGCCACAAGTCTGGGACAAAATAGCATCTTAATGCTGCTAGTATAAAACAGAGCCCTTGCAAGAACAAACATGTGGTTCTGGTGAAAGAGGTGCTCTTTTTTTTTTATTGATTTAATTCACAAGGCTTAAGCACTGCTAAGAATTAATTAGTGACAATTAAAAATAGATTGAACTGTGACTATGGCTGTGATTATGTGTCCTTAGAAAGTCAAGCTGGGCCTACATGTACTCAGCAAATGCAAGGTCAAAAAATAAATAAATCTCTAGTTGAAGCTTTTTGTATAAACAGAGGGGTTTCAAAGCTGAGAAGTCAAACTCTGTTACCAAAGGAGTTGTGCAAGATGGATTTGGGAAGAAGGTAATCCAAGCTGTCTTGTTCAAGGGACTCTTGCAACCTAGAGAAAATGGGGAAGAAGCATTTTCCCCTGCTCCTCCAATGGCCCTTTAGCAAAGTGATGAGAAAATCAGACTCACAGAGATCAGGAATTTGAAGTGTACATAGATACACTCCAACACATAAGGGACTAGTCTCAGCTAAATGATTTGAAGGACACTGTTTCCATTTAAACCAGCTGTGCAGCCAAACCCAACTAAGACACTAGCTACAATTGCTAGTATTGCACGTGGTTTCCTGTTGAAGAGACTTTTTCCACAAGAACTAACAGTTCAAGTCCTGCTGATTCTAAAAGAATAACACGCTCAGCCCAAAGACTGTAATTCATCTGTTCCTTTACATCCTGTTATACATTAGCCTGACCACTAAAGTGGGAAGAGTGATTGAGAGCACTGGCCACTTCTGTACCAAGTACTGAGCACCTCACAGATGTTGAGGCTTCTTCACCATCTTGTGCAGGAGTTATTTTAAGTTTCCCTCAGGTGGGATCAACCTAACTCATTGCATCCTAAAACATTTTGACATCCCTGTTCTGCCAGAAGGCTATAAAATCCAGCATTTTCTCAAAAAACTGTGACTCACATCAGCTTTAAGTATTTCCAAGGATTCTGTTCTTACCCCTGGTAGAGAACACCACAGATTACAATGAGATACAGAAGAGACTAAGTGGAGGGTTATGAGGAGAAAAGTAGCTATCTTCAGGCACTGAAGCAGAGGTAAAGAACCCAAAGTGTTCTGTTTTGCAAGGCATTGAGTACGGTGAGATTTCAAGCATGAATAGAAACACTAAAGTCCATGGAATCAATCAATGCTTGAAGTGCCACCTGAATCAGAGCAGATCTAAGCAAACCTGAGAGCTTTGTTCCTCTTCCAGTGGCACATAGCATGTCACTGCTGCCTACATTCATGTGGCTGCTTCTTCCTGAAGAGCCCAGGCACAGCTCTGCTAGCTCCTGCCCAGCTCCCAGCCTCCACAGCCCAAGAGCCCAGCTGCAGCACTAGGTGCTACTCGGCTTCTCCCTTGCCAAGGCACTGGGAAGGCTCAGAATTGGGAATCTGAGCACATATCAGGTCATTCCATATCACCTTGTTGAAGCTACTGTCTGCAGTGGAAGCCAGCAGACACTACCCCAGTGAAGCATGCCCAACACCTCAAGCTTCCCCCTACTCATTCCAGTGCCATTTTTAGCAAGGACAGATGGACACTGCAGCCACTCCAAAGCCCACTGCCCCAGCCCTGATCTTCTTCATCCCTAGCTCAGCACCTTTTTCTCCATCCAGAAGAACCATCAAAGCCATCCCTGACCTCCAAGGTGTGTGCATTTCACACCTCTCCCCAGCTTGGTTTTACAAACAATACACATCTGGACACAGGGCTGCCACTCCCACTGTTTAAGTAGAAAAAAAGGGAGGGAGGATGTTGGGTCCACAATCTCCTGCTAATTCTTACCAAGGGACCAGGCTGCATTTCTACCCATCTTCTATCTGCATCCTGAGCACCATGTCTTTGGTACATTGATCCTTCACCTCCAGAGGTAATCATCCTCTTAATTAACCTGGCTGCTCCTGGGACTAAATCTTCCCCTCAAAAGTGCTGTACAACCAGTCAGAAGCCAAAGGGCACATTTAGGGAGCACTGCAGTAGACAAGCCTTCTACAAATGGTTTCACCTGAACCTGCTGTCCCTTTGAAAGGCTTGAGGAAGACCTAAGTGCAAACAGTGACTGCACTGTGTAGCAGCATCAGCCTAAGAGGATTTTAAGGTTGGGTATGAGGTAACAATAAGGTCAAGAAGGCAGAAACATCAACTACCTGCTGTCCTTGCTAGAGCCAAGGTTGCTTGGAGTGGACTAGAGACTGATGCAGAAGAGAAGATGGGGGAATCAGCTAGCACTTTCCACTCATTCATCCCTGAGTTCCTCTCACTTCCCCACATCCCCATTTGGCATTTCCCTGGAGAATGGAGCCACATGGAGAGGAACCAGCTTGCTTCTACCTGTGCATATACCCTGCTCATGGGTAGCCAAGGAAAGAGATTCCCCCGTGGATTAAGAATAAAAACACCTCCTCCTTTCAAAAACACATTAATTAATGGCATTCATTAGGGAGCTAGCCAGGAAACTAGGTAATTTAATTTCTTCAAGTATACAATGTCAGGAAAGATAATGGGCCAGAAGCCAGTGCTGCCAACAAGGTGAAACCTCTTTCATTTATTATCTGAAAGGTGGGGAAGTCAAGCATGAACGTCAGAGTGTCACTAGAGAAACCAGATACACTGAGCAAGTACTAAATTATCCAAATGAGTCCATTATATCTATTGCTGTCATGCATTGCCCAAGGGAGATGGGAAAGCTCTCCCAGCTCACCAATGATGCCATGGGCCAGTGCTCTCCTGAACGTGAGAGGCTTTGCTGAGCTAGATACCACACAGAATAAGTCAATAATTTCAGAGCTGAAAAAAATAAAAAGCAACCAGCAATTTGCCATGGGAAATCATGAGCAAATAAAAATTCAAATAACATGCCTCTAAAATATGTTGATACCCATGAAATGCTGATTTAACCAAGAGCTACAAAAACGATTTTAAATCCCTAGACTGCCTTTGCAGAGTTAAATTCACAGGGAGGATGGGTCGGTTGTCCCTGCCAAGAAATGCCCCATCTGGACTGTGTTTGGGAAAACAATGGAAAAATCAGGGCAGACGACTCTCTTGCTATCATCTACATAAAAAGCAATAGAAACAATCAAATTCAGTCATTTTTCTGGGCATCTCTGATTGCCTTCGAAACATATCAGAGAACTTAAACACAAGGCAATATGCAGAGCAAGCAGTCAAGCCAAAAAGCTTTGCCACCCTCTGAACAGCTAATATGGGGCTTGGGGAGATAATGGATTTTCTACAGCATTTGTCCAAGCTGATTCAGCAAACCAAGGTCAGAAACATGAGCAAAGGAGTCCTACCCCACCCCTTGCCATGGAACATAAGTTGGATGTCTGCACATTGGACACAACCTTTCCTTTGCAGGGATCAGGTGGGTGAATCCAGGACACCAGCATCAGCAGAGGGAGGCACCTGGCCAGAGCTAGGAGCCTTGTTTTGACCTAGCAAGGTGTGGACTCAGCTCCAGAAGTGCTTTATGGGAAGAGATTTTTAAAATTTGATTTATATATTCCAAAATAAAACATGAACCCAGGCTGGGAGTGAGCAGCCCTGGGGAGAAGGCTCTGGGGGTGCGGGGGGTGAGGAGCTGGCCAGGAACCACACCAGCAGGGTGGGCAGCAGGGCAGGGAGGGGATCCTGCCCCTCTGCCAGCTCTGTGAGACCCCCCTGCAGTGCTGGGGCAGCTCTGGAGTCCTCAGCCAAGCAGAGCCAGGGAGCTGCTGGAGCGGGGCCAGAGGAGCCCCAGCAATGCCCCGAGGGGGGAACCCCTCTGCTGGGAG
>NW_008617422.1:17444-18778 GCF_000691845.1 Merops nubicus | reverse complement strand
TGGGAATCCCTGCTGGGGGCTGCCAGGACTGCCAGGGGCCTACAGGAAAGCTGGGGAGGGACTCTTCATCAGGGAGTGTAGTGATGGGAGGAGGGGTAACGGCTTCAAAGTGAAAGAGAGAGGATTTAGATTAAGTCTCAGGAAGAGGTTCCTGAGGTGGTGATGAGACAGGAACAGGTTGCCCAGGGAAGCTGTGGAGGCTCCATCAGTGGACATGTTGAAGACCAAGTACATGGGTCTTTGAGCAATCTGGTCTAGTGGGAGGTGTCCCTCCCACGACAGGGGGGTTGGACAAGATGATCTTCCCTTCCAACCAAAACCTTTCTGTCATTCTGTGAAAATGCAAACATAGAAATGGCAACAGATTAACAGCACAATTGGTCTAGGACACCATGACTCAGGGAAAGACTTGGAGGCTTTCAGGGAAAGAAAAAAACCCACCACAGTCCCCAGTTAAAAAGGCTTAAGAACAGCATACATATACCCATCAACCGGTCCCAAGCCCACCCTGAGGAGTATGGGATGATGCTCTCATGGTGCTTGCAACACATCTTGCAGTGGTTGGTGGAAACAAGACTGACTTCAAACAAACAATTTTGGAGCTCTTTTCCAGCCCTAGAGAAATGTTAACATTTCCTCCCCCCTTTCCCCTTAAAGATCAGGCACGCCAGTAAATTATTTTTTCTAATTAACTTCATTACAGTGCACCATTAAGTTTTACTAATTCATGAAAAGGTCTGCACTATAACACTATTTACAACAGGGAAAACATATCCTTTCATTTAGGACAGGTTGGAAATTACTTTTGGATACATCTAACCCCTTTAAAATTGGAATTCAAGCCATTTCACTGAAACCCTGTTTGGTTTTTATATTCAGGAACAGAAACCAAATCCAGCACATACCTCAGAGGGAAAACATCACCGTTATCCAAAACGGCATTAAGATTTAATACAAACAACACAGCAATTCAGCCTTTTAAAATTCAATAATGGTTCCTCTGATTTGACACATAGTGAAGCTGATTGCTGAACTACTATTAACTTCAGTGATTTGGCTGCAAGCTTCCTGATAAATGCAAAAATTACATCCAAATCACACAACATCACTTATTATGATGTAAGCTATTATACAGTGAATTAAAATCAAAGCTAACAGATGTTTCTACAGCTCTATTTACTTAAAGGTTACATAACCAAAGAACACCATTTTTAATTTTTTATTTAAACCTATGCACAGGCTCCTGAATCTAATTGCTTTTAATATTTAATGCAAACAGTATGAACCCTAGGAGAATTTAGTGCTCCCAGCAAAGCCACCACTCCTGTTGATGC
>NW_008617422.1:0-17413 GCF_000691845.1 Merops nubicus | reverse complement strand
GGAATAAGTGTCTGCAGAGTTCAGACCCATAACTAATGTCCTGACAGCAAACAGGCAGACCCCAGTGCACATCCTCCAACCTCAACAGAGTTAAATTGATGAGATTACTTCTTTATCAGACCACAGAACAGAAGAGTAGCAATGATTAAGACCTGTCATACACAGATCATTGTTGAATTCAGGGATGTTTGCAGCAAACGTGCCAGTTCTGTAGGCCACCTTCACCTCCCTTGCTAAAAGACAAAGATCTAACTCAATAAACCCAGAAGGGCTCAAACAGTTGGCTCTTCAGATGCTGCCAGATTGCCTCTGCAATGGTCATTGATTTCCAGTCCCACATGACCACAGCCTCCTCATCAGGGCTGCCAAAAAATATCACTCAGCATCCCTGGGCTGCCTCTGACCCTCGTGTCCTGGGGGGTAGAGAAGCTCCAGTGCCCAACAGCACCTGTGAATATCCATGGGTATAAACTTCCCTGCAGCAATGCCCAGATACACCTGAGATTTATACCTTAAGTACTTCCCCGTGCTGAGAATGTTGTTTTACCTTTTAAGACAGTTGTTAGCAATGTAATCAGCACCAGAGAAGCCTCTCTATACTCTGTTCCCAGATAAAAGGGAAAAAAGAATTGGTTTATTTGTTATTTCTTATTTGCCCTGTGGCAACGTTGGAGTTCCTGGTTGAGATGGGGTCCCTGCTGTGCTGAGCACTGCAATAACCACTCCAGGATGGAAAGTTCTGGCCCTAAAGGCTCTGTGTAGGACAGGAGAGATGCAGAGCTAATAGGAAAAAGGCAGGAGCATGGCCCTAAGCACTGATCAGGTCATCACAATCAAGCTGGGGACACCTCCTGACTTCAGTAATCATTCAGTCACCAGCAAGAACAGGCACCAAAACCCCAAAGTTTACTGTCCTCACACCTTCCTTGCTGCATGCAGCCACCTGTACATAGGGAAGAAGCCTCAGGGGTGTCTTCATGAACAACTAAAGAACTATTCAAGCAGTGGTGGCTCCTGAACAAGCTGATCACGAGCAGGTTTAAGGGTTTCAGCATCAGAGCAGGGATGTTCTCAAACAACCCCCTCAAAAATAGTGGTGGGCAGGAGCCCACAGATGGATTTGGCTGTGGCTTGGGGCCTCCATGCATTAAGTGCTTCACGGGCTACATTTGGACTAGACATGATGAGGCATGTGATCTCTTGTAACCCTGCATCCTCCAAAATAAGCAGGTTGTGAGCAGGTGATTTTACAGCTGCATGTCATAAAATAAATCCTTTATAGATGGCCCAGGGCTTATTGTCCTGGTGTTGACTTCTCCATAGTGTCTGTCTTGATGGCACCTCATCCTTCCCAGGGCCTGATCCAGTGATTGTTCACACCAATTACAGTACAGTAGCACTTGCTTCACCAGTGGACTAGTCCCCACAAATAGGAACCTAGTCAAAGAACTGTAGAAAGATTTAGGTGGGAAGGGACCTTTCAAGGTCCTCTAGTGCAACCCCCCTGCAGGGAGCAGGGACATCTGCAGCTAGAGCAGGGTGAGCTCAACTACCATCAGCCAAAGCCTTGCAGATGATCAGTCTGATGCAAAGGCAGGTCCTTCACATCAGTAGCTCAGCTACAAATCTGAGTCCTGCTTTTCCTGCAGGTCCAGCTGCTGCCCTGTGACACTCCATGCACCTACCTGCACGGGGCTCATCCCATCTCATCTCATCTCATCTCATCTCATCTCATCTCATCTCATCTCATCTCATCTCATCTCATCTCATCTCATCGTGTGCTATAGGTGTCTGCACCCCAGCAACCCACCCCACACCTCTTCCAGGGCTGATGGATGACTCCTAAGATGAGGTGTCTCCATATACAGGGAAGAATCCCACCCAAGAAGGTGTAAGGCTGGCCCTGGTGTTTCCAAATCCAGGCAGTGTAGATGGGTTAATGAAAAATCTGGGATGCTGTGGGCTTCTTCTTAGTGAAGAAACTGCTTTCTGCCCACCACACATCTTCACAGTTTTCCAACGGTGGTTTTAGAGGTTTTCTGCTTTTACTATATGGCTTGGCTCCTCTGTTCCTTTTCCTCACGGACAGGGTAATATTCCATCACTGATTCAAGGCAGGCAGCTTGCACTAATAGCTCTGATCACAGCCAGACACAGCTGTCAAACAAATTCTATGAGAAAAGTAAAAAATCCTACAAACACTTTACATCCATCTGCTAGTACCTGCTGGAGGACCCAGAGTGACACAGCTAAATCCCAGAAAACATAATAACCAGCTCTTTGCATTCAGAGCCTCAAAGAAGGAAGGTCAAATATGTTATTAAAAATCAAATCTAGGGTCCTTTTTTGGTGTGTGACACTTGGTCTTGGCTGCACAGCACCTCGGGAGTGATGCACACCAAATATTTGGCATCTTTTACTTGGGTGTTCAGCACATGCATCATCCATTGATAGAGCACAGCTGGAAATCTTTTGCATTAACTTTTGCTCTAGGAGAGGTCAGAGAGGATGGAGAGCTGAGGGCAGCTGCAAAACTGCTGGGGTTTTATTTCCTTGTAAAATAATAATAAAATAAAATTTTAAAAAATTAAAAACAAACAAAAAAAAAAAGACAACACACCAAAGCTTTGTTTTTGCAGTTGTGGAGAAACATGTGTTTTCTTTTCATCTTTTCACCCTTTCAGATATTAACCATCCCCAGGAAGCTTACAACACAGGTAAGGACCAAATTTCCAAGACCTGCTGTTAAGAAGGAATCAAAGAAAACCTTTTCCATCCAAGCCATGGTATCGGATTCCAAGTGGTGCCTGCAAGCCCAGTTACACCCATGTGAGTTGAGTGGGTTTATTTCCTTCTTTTTACTCACACCAAACATCTGAGACACCACAGCAGCATTGCCTGCCTCTCATAATGCCACCATCCTCCTCCTCCCAAGGTTCTGGAAGAAGAACTAAGGCTTTGCAGCAGACACAAACTAGGCAGGCACTGAAAGAAACTCAACTCCTGGCCAAAGTTTCTTCTCTCAAGTATTTTTTAACCTCCATTTTTATATCAGTGGTAAAACTATCACCAACTTTTCTTTTTTTTTTTCTTTCTAAGAGAATTGGTTTAGAAGATTTCTGCCAAGGAGGATTAGAGGCATTGTTACAAGCTGCCAAGAAACAAGAGCACGAGTGTGTACGTGTGTGTCCGGGAAAGGATAGAAGTAAAATAATTGCAGCTGAACTTGCCCAGATAACACCAAATAAATACGAAACTTTCTGTTAAGCTGACATAAAAATAGAACAGCTCTCAGAGTTACAGGGATCCAGACCCAACCCAAGGAACAGTAATACCCCTTATCTGTCTGTGCCACGGATTTACTCTCGGGCTGTCAGGGTTGATCTAGTTATTTCCTGCAGGGCTTGCTGCTTGCTCTGCCTTATCTGAATACAGCTGTAAGCTGCTGTAAGCATGCAAATAAGCTTCCCCAAAAAAGCACTACACCCGTTTCCTCCCCAGATAGCCTCAATTCCCTCCCCAGGTATGCTCAGGGCTATTTGTCCATAGGTGACTCCATCACCTCTGCACAAGCACCCTCCCTCCTGTGACAAACACTCAGGCCCAGATGTGACATGAGGGGACCACACAACCAGCCTGCCCTGAAGTTTATTTCTGAGCCTAATTGATTTCCTGCCCTCTCTGACATCAAACCACCCTCTGTCATTACAAAGCTAATGGGCCATCTAGAGACATAGCCCTACTTCAAGACAAAATATTTGTGGCTACCTCCCGCTAGCAGAACAAACAATAAATTATGAGACAGCACAGGTGAACAGCAAAACAAGTTTAATATCTCTTCACACTGACAATTCTACTTCTCATGATAAACAGCTGAATATTTACCATAAGAGGTAACCATGTCATGGTAACACGGAGGTTACAGTGGGGTGATTCCAGATCCCACTGCTCATACAGCATTGAGATAGGGAAATTGGATGGCAACATCTGTAACTGCAGTTAAATAGTTTTTTTTTTATAAAATCCCAAAGCTTCTATTATTGGGGAATTCAGAACAGACACCACAGAAGTTCATCACCTCCTCTGGTGAATCTCCATACTGTCCAACTTCAGATTCAGAAAACATTTTTTTTGCAATAACACCTGCCAGACTGAAACAAGAGTGAAGGAGATCAAGGGAGGGGATCCTGCCCCTCTGCCAGCTCTGTGAGACCCCCCTGCAGTGCTGGGGCAGCTCTGGAGTCCTCAGCACAGCAGAGCCAGGGACCTGCTGGAGCGGGGCCAGAGGAGCCCCAGCAATGCCCCGAGGGGGGAACCCCTCTGCTGGGAGCCCAGCAGGAGAGAGTTGGGCTGGGGCAGCTGAGAGGAGAAGGCTCCAGCTGGGGAGACCTGCTGGGGGCTGCCAGGGCTTCAAGGGGCCTGGAAGAAAGCTGGGGACAGACTTTTGAGCAGGGGCTGTTGGGACAGGACAAGGGGGGATGGTTTGAAACTGAAAGAAGGAGATTTAGACTGGAGAGAAGGAAGGAATTGTTTATGGTGAGGGTGGTGAGCCCCTGGCCCAGGCTGCCCAGAGAGGTGGTCGCTGCCCCATCCCTGGAACCATCCCAGGTGAGGTTGGATGGCGCTCTGAGGAACCTGCTCTAGCTGCAGATGTCCCTGTCCCTGCAGGGGGGTTGCACTCAATGGCCTTGACAGGTCCCTTCCAACCCCAAAACATTCTGTGATTCTAAGACTGACTTTGGGTGTCCAGGCTGGCACTGGCACACAGAGATCATGGTGAGGTTAACTGAGGTGCTTAACTTGTTAGTTTTCAGGCCCATTTCCAAGCTTTTCACTCTTCTCATTTGAGCTCTCTAACTTGTTGCACACTAAATTTTGAGGCTATTGGAGGCATGTTATGGGGCCCCTGTTTCCCCAAGGACACTGTCCACTCCCCTAGGAGTTCATGGTAAACCTGCTTTTACACCTGTGGTCTTGTTTCATGGAGTCATGGAATGGTTTGGGTTGGAAAGGACCTTAGATATCATCTAGTTCCAGCCCCTCTGCCATGGGCAGGGACTCCTCCCACTAGACCAGGTTGCTTAAAGTCCCATCCAACCTGACCTTGAAGACTTCCAGTGATGGAGCATCCACAACTTCTGTGGGCAACCTGGGCCAGAGTCTTACCAGCCTCACAATAAAGAACATCTTCCTAACACCTAATCTAAATCTACTCTCTCCCAGTCTGAAATCTTCATCCACTTTTTTATCACTACACTCTCTGGTAAAGAGTCCCCTCCTCATATTTTCTGTAGCTCCCCTTGAAGTTCTGGAAGGTTTTAATAAGGTCTCCCAGGAGCCTGCTATTCTGCAGGCTGAAAAAACACAACTCTCTCAGTCTTTCCTCACTGAGGAGTTGCTCCAGCCCCTTGCACATCTTTGTGGACTCCTCTCAACCTGCTTTAGCATGTCCACATCTTTCTCATGCTGGTGGCCCAACATTCCATGTCACTGCATGTGCTGAGGATTATCAGAGAGGGGTTTTTTTCATCCTGTAAAATGTAGACTGAGAGCCAAAAGTACCTCTCTGCCTCAAAACACAACCCCCTGAGCCTCCTGAGAAGGTCCTACACCAGCCCTGGCATGCTTTGCACACAGGAAGGAGGTGGGCAGAAATCCCCAGGGCTCTGTGTTGTAGCTCCAGCTGTCAAGAAGGAATGATTTTTTTATTCATGCTGTTAGCTTTGAAAGGAGATTCCTGGAAATACTGTTTTAAGCCCAACCCCAAGTGTGCACCTAAATGATCCTAAATAAGCTTTGTGTTACTACACAGCTGAACTCCAGAAACAGCTGGACACCAGAAAAAAAAAAAGAGGAGAATGAGAGTTACTTGTGTTTCCTCCCTGCTAGGAGAAAGGGACAAGCTAACAGGAGCAAAGAGAGCTTGTATGTGTGTATAGATATTTGTATACACACACACAGAGTACACAAGCATCTGAAGCACGTAAATAAATAGAAAGCAGAGAGGGAAGCAACTCAGCCCAGCCAGAACTGTCTTTGCAATGCCCTACAGCACATGAGGGACAGACATGAAAGAGCAGATTTATGATATCAAACAGCTGAAATTACCTCCTACCAAAAAAAACCCCACCAAATCAGACCAAAAAAACCCCAAAGCAAACAATGAAATAACCAAAAAAAAAAAAACCCAAACCACCAAAACCATAGAGGGCACCTTTATGAGAAGAGGCAAAGAGTGAAATGTTATTGCTGCACACCCCCAGTCTGGGAGTCATAAGTAAGTCATAATCCATGCTGATATCAGCTCTGCCAACTAATTGAACTGAAAAGCCAACTGAAAGCAGTCTAAATCCCAGCATTTTCTATGGGAAAGGCTCAGTTCAGAAAGCCCATTTGTAGCTGATCAGCTCTAAGTGTGTAATTAGACTCGCAGGGTAAAAACTTGACCCTTGTTGAAAGTTCTTCCTGAGCTGGACTGAGGCAGGATTTTGCCTGTTGGACTTTGTGAGCTCCTGGGGATTTCCCTGAATCCCAACTGGAATTTCAGCTCTTTGCAGAGAAAGCAGTCGTGAAATTTCTTCCTATTCCCTTCACAAGAAAGTTGCATAAAGCCAAAATTTCCAGATCTTGCTGTCCTAAACTAAGGGCTGTTTGTGTTGTTTTCACCAGGGCTGGACAAATGCAGCTCCCATGACCTCAGACCCATCCTGCCTTAAGGTGTGGTTATAGAATCACAGAATATTTTGGGCTGGAAGGGACCTTTCAAGGTCATCCAGCCCAACCCCCCTGCAGGGAGCAGGGACATCTGCAGCTAGAGCAGGTTGCTCAGAGCTCCATCCAACCTCACCTGGGATGGTTCCAGGGATGGGGCAGCGACCACCTCTCTGGGCAACCTGGGCCAGGGGCTCACCACCCTTAGGGTAAACTATTTCATCCTTCTCTCCAGTCTAAATCTCCCTCTTTTAGTTTCAAACCATCCGCCCTTGTCCTGTCCCAACAGGCCCTGCTCAAAAGTCCCTCCCCAGCTTTCCTCTAGGCTCCTTGAAGGACTGAAAGGCCACCAGAAGGTCTCCCTGGAGCCTTCTCCTCTCCATGCTAAACAGGACAAACTCTCTCCTGCTGGCCTCACAGTAGAGGGGTTCCACCCTCAGAGCACTTTTGTACCAATTTTTGTAGTTTTCAGCTTTTTTTTTTTTTTTTAAATTACCTCCTTCACTGTAAACCTGTCAGCAGTCTCACTGGAGCAAGCACATGCCAATCTAAAGAGTTCTTTAAGGGTTATGGTGGATGGTGTTCACTGCTGCTGGTGAGATTACTCCTTTGTGGAGAGCATGATGCTCTTTGCAGCACCTAGTAGTGTTGGATGTGCAGCCACTTGATGCTTTCATCTGTTTAACCAGAAGATAAACATGTTTTCCCTCTTTGTGTAAATTCTTCAGGCTGGAGGATTTTCTAGAAAAATTTCCCAGGATGTCTTCAGCTGGTATTTTCTCCAGACAAAGGCCACTGGAGTCTGCTGGCATCACTAGCAGGGCACCCTGTGCACCCCTGATGGGTTCCAGATAGAGCTGAGGAGATACCTCTCCCCCTCATTATCCCTTGCCACAATGGGGAACAGCCTCCAAGATATTCAAAACCCATAAAAAAATCCCAGCTTTGGCAGTGGCAAGCAACATGAGGTATTTTGTTGAATTCTTCTAGCTGAGCTATCAAAGACCCCTCATACCCACATACTTCAGAATTAGTATTTTTACAATACAGTTAACAAAAGACTATCTTCATGGTAAAACTTCAGTTAACCCTCACCATGGACCACACCCACCTTGACTGTGGTTAGGATCATGAACCTGAGCCTCCTCCACCCTCTGCTTGGGTTCTAGTCCAGCAGCACACCCAGACATGGTTAAAATTAAGCCCTGTTATGGACTTCCAGAGTTCAAAACAGGGATTTCAGTGCTGACATTAAAGCTGTTCAAAGGACAGAGCACTGCTACAAAATGAACAGTGTGTCACCTCCAACACACAAAGGACAAATCACACCTTTATTTGAAATACATCTTTTCATGAGAAGCTACAAAACAGAATGATTCAAAGACACAGTTAATAAAGATGGAAAAGTGCAACAGAAGTATAACTCTTGGTCTTTTTACAGAGACTTTCCAGATTTACTAGCATACCATTTCACATGCAAACAAAGAGAAATAAATCAGAGAAAGCTCCTCACCCTTTAGCATTTTATCATCCAGACTCCCAACAATGTTCAACATTCATTGCCAGGGTCAGCTCATACAACCAGAAGGACCTTTAAATATCCTCTAGTCCAACACTCCAAATCTTCAAGGCTGTGTTAGTCTGCATTATTTAATTTAAAATATTACAGCAAACTTCTTGTTTCATACCACAGCAGCCTGGGTTATGCACCCACTCCAACCATATGGATTTGGGAAGCTTATTATAGTCATAAGGTATCAAGCTATCATGTAAGCTTTGACTTCCTCGTTATTAACTTATGTAAATTCAGCTCCTTTGAAGATGAAGCTGTGACAGGGGAGTGGAGAGGGCACTCTGCCATTCTTTGCCCTAATTTATGCATATTCTTACAGATATCATCCACCTGTGCTAAGGAGCAGCAAGGGAAGGAGGGAGGGGAAAGGGATCTGTGTGCATCGAAAGTTTAGGGTATAAAAGACAGAAAGGTGAAAATCATTACCCTACCAGCAGACTGGAGCTTCTTCCCACGCCACATGGTGACTATTCTTACTCTAGAGGTGACCAGACAGTTCTCTTCTTCAGCTGATGGTTGCAGATTGCTAAATGAAGACACCTGGGAGAGGAAAAAGTCCCCAGGTGTCCTCAGGAGAGGAACCAGAGGAGACAGCCAGGAGGGGAGCCAGGGTATTTACACACCAAAGGCAGTCAGCTGAGATCTGGAGCTAATGAGAGCTGTAAAAAAATTATGAAGCCAGAAAGGACCTATCAGCCTCTGAGAGATGGTGAAAAGACGAGAGCATGGGGGGAAAAAATCAATAACTAATTGCACATAAAGCAGATGTTCTGCATTGCAGGCTTCACCCTGAATGTCATTCACTCCTATTTACCTCACCTTGACTTTCCTCATATCCTACAGACTAGATCTATTTTGTCTTTTCATACAAAAGAGGAGAAGTTTCTGACTTTTCATAGCAGTACAAAGAACTGTAAAATCCCCTTCCCAAGCCACAGGCCAGGTTTGTTTGATGGAGTCTGTCTAGATAACAGAATATCCTCTGTCCTGAAGTTAAAGGGATTTTGTCGCTTTTTTTTTTCCTCTCTCTTCCACAAGCATTTTCTACTTGGGAAAAGGAACAAAGGACAGCTGAGAAGAGCAGTGCATGATGACCAGATTCACCTGCACTCCACCAAAGGGCAGGTCACTACTGCTTTGCAGTAGAGGCAAAACTGGATCAGTGCAGAAATCTTAGGAAAATCTGATCCAGAAACCCTACGTTGAAGGGTTCTGCATTTATTCCTCAGGTCACAACCCATCAGAGGCACTTTCTGTTGGAAAAAGAAAGGTAATTTGATGTAATTAAAATACCACATAAAGAATGACAGAGATGATGTTAAACACATTGACCCTGTCAGAAGGTGCCACGGGGGGTGTTAAGGAGCTTCTGCTCAAGCACGACCTGGGGTGGCAATGCCAGTCTGCAAAGCAGCATGGACCAGCCAGGCATGTTCACCCTACAGCACACCACACCTCAGAGAGAAAATACTGAATTTAGGCCATGTTTCAGCTTATTTATTGTGATGGCAAAGAACTTTTCCACAAATAAGAACTAAATGGAGCTAAAGGACCAACGTTTTAGAAAATTTTTAGTCAGAATTCCGAACCTACCATTTCAGATCTAAATCAGCAGCTAAGGAGGTGATGGGAGACATACTCCAAAACTCAGTCTGAGACAGATTTTGGAGGTTAACAAAGACATATTGCAACATGGATTTTCTATAGAGACAGGGTGCCTGAATAACCTGGATTCTCTCTCTGATTATTGACTATTTAAGAAATGAAAATGTGCCAACTGTCTTATGCTGGCAAGCTAGCCTGTTATGGAATAAGCTGCAATGTGGAAAACAACTTAATTCAGCTACAGAAGGTGTGGACAGATTCAAGTATCGTTGGGCAGTGAAGGAAAAATGAGAGACTTTGCTGAAAAGAGAATAAATAAATCAGAGTTTATCAAATGTAAACCCAGGGTGAGGGTGAGTGGGTGTGTGAATGAAAGGCAAGGAGCTAATTACATAAATAAATTTAAAAAAACACACACACAAAAGGAATAATAAAAATTAAAGACAATATTTTTTCATTCCCTTGGACATAAATATGCTCTGAGCATACTGAGGAGCTCCAAGCATGTGGGACCTGCTTCCAGCACCAGCCTGGCCACTTCATCCTTCTCACCTTTGGTTTCCTATCTGGCAGCTGACCACTGGGTTGGGTTCTTTTTCTTTTTTTAGGTGTTTTTCATAGCAGTCCCACTGAATGTGGTAAAGACAGGAAAAACGCTACTCAGTTGCTGCATTAATATGCTTATTTAATAATACATTTTTCCCTTGGGGAAGTTTTAAATGTGATTCATCTGACATCCTTTTGATCTGGCAGCAGTTGCCCCTCTTAGATACATGTGCACCAAAACAAATTGTCTCACATATAGCCAGAATTGAGATTTTTAAGTAGCCTCCTTCTGACACAAGCACCAGTTAGCACAAGCCATAATCAAACACCTTGCATGGGGATAAAGGCAATTGTCCTTGTGGGCTCCCTGATTAGCACAGGTGGAGATATAGAATGCTAGAGGACATGTCCTTGGCAAGAGCAAGGTGAGGAAGACACACTTAGAACAAGTAAAGCAACATGCAGGTGGTGAGCAGGGACAGTATCAGCCTCCAGCATTGGAATGATGCCCAGAAGCATCTCTGCATGACACTCTGCTGCTTCTGTTCCTGGGCTTCTCTTCTCCCACCACAGTCTGTAATTTCACTTTGAGGAAAGCCAGAGTAACCTGAAATCCCACACCAACAATCTTCCGCAGGGTGATATTTTTATATGGATGATTTCTGGATTTTAAAGGTATTAACTGACTCTAGTGGGAGTTTGAAGACTAACGTTGCCTCAGCCACTGCTGATTGGATCATCTTTGGTGCATGTGTCTTGCTCTGCTTTCCTTTCAAGCCCTTCTCCTGAAGAAATATCTAGAAAACATGTAAGACATATCTCTCTCTGGGTTATAAATAAAGCATCAGCATTAATACTTAAAGTGCTTTATAACTATCTATCAAGATATGGAATAAAGTAAATTAATCCTCCAAAGTCATGATTTAGATCTCACTTACACTGGTGCCACAGCATTAAAACTATTGGTTTCAGATGGGTCATTTACAGACAACTACAGGGTTAGCCTGACCTTGCATTGCTCTAGGAAACACACCTCAGTAACAACAGACCTGGAGCCAAAAGGAGTTTGCCACTGTTTGCAAGAGAAGCATAGTGTAAATAATACATGGATATTAGGAAAGCAATTACATCCCAATATCAGAGCCCAAGTCATGAGCACAGGCTGCTCTGCAACACAAGCTAGGTCCTCTGGGATGTTTCTGTGGTTATGCAAAACAGGAGGCTGCTCCAAGCTTAAGGTCAGAATGATTTTATGTTTCCTTTTTTTATTAATAGAACTCTTTAAGGACATAAGTTCATCTTTCAGAGAAGGCAGAACCTAACCTTGGTGTTGGACAGATACCAGGTGATGTCTCCATTTAGCTCTGGTCCCTCCAGGGTGAAGCAGAGGAGGAAGAATAAAGTCAGGATGAGGTGTGCTCAGGAAAACAGCCATCAATCTGATGCCATTTTGGGGTAACAAACCCAATACTTGGCCTAAGCTGGTAAATTTGAGTCACGTTTCTGCAAACAGAGCCCTGGCCAGAAGCTTACTTGTAGGCTTTGTGCTTGAGATGCCTAAAATTCGGAGACATTTATTTCATGTGAAGTAGTGTTGCTTTGTATTTGCAGGAGGTGCAGACTCAAATGTTCTTTATTCCTGTTTTTCCAAACTATAAAGTGAGAATATGGATAATATGCAGCAAAATTTATTAATGCTCCTTGGTCTTTTGGAGCTCAACTGCCAAACAGATAAAACCTGTTCTCACTTCACCTGTCAGAGCTTTACCACTTGTGGTAAAGCCCTGACAATTTGGTTTAAAAAGAGATAGTCGAAGCTAACGACCCAACAAGACACACCTGAGCCTATGTGATTTATTGGAAGACTTCAACAAATACTTGTCCTTGTAGCAAGCCCCTGTAAAAAGCTGTAATTGTGGTATAAAAATATCCAGAAAACAATATTTTTTAAAATCAAAAGAATACTGGTTAGGATAAGGGGGCAGGGCCAAATTATTTCACTGTTTTCTGAAGCATCCACTGAATAAATATACATTTGCATGCTCAGTGAATGTATCATGCTTGTTTTTCCTCCTGGTTATTAGTGTAAAATGATTAAAAAGTCACTAAGGTATAGGTTAAACAATCCCCTGAAATTAAATCTTCTGCTCATGCAGCTACAAAGTTTGCTAATCAGAAAAGTACATTTTTCAAGCCAAAGCTTAGAAATACTTAGTAAAAATTTGCACTAGGATGGATTAAAAATTACTCAGCACAGGAGATGGGAATGAACTGTGCCAAAGATCCCAACAGCTGATGAGAGCTCAGCATGTGGTGAGCTGGCTGAAAACTCACCCAAAAACTTTAATAATATTAATATTAGGGGCTTATAAAGATACAAAAGCCTGTTACTTTTCCAACAGAATCACCGAGTTACATTTCTATGCATCTTATCAGCCTCTCCTCTGTGACAAACAATCTAGCACCAGCCTGGCAGAGTGTCTGCAAATTCAGAGGGATGAAGAAAACATCAAGATAGCAGAGCACTTATCAGGCAAGTACATAATATTTTGGGGTTAAAATTGCCTGTTGATATGATTTCTTATAGAAAGGGTTCTGTCTGTCAGTCCCTCCCTTCTGCCTTCCAAATCCTGTGCTAGATTTCAGTCAAGGCTGAGAGCAATCAGCACTTCCTAGGTAGCTTGTGGAACTTTTCTAGGGAAGTAAAGAGCTATTGTGGATAGTGCATGTAGACTTGTGCTTTTATTATACTGGAGAACTTGCCAAAGGAAGAAATCCCAACCAAGGACAGGCAGAAGATCTGTTTTAATGTCTTCAGGTACACATCTGTAACATCTCTTTCCTGGGTCCACCTCACAAGGTCTAACATGGGATGAACCCACTGCTGCACTCATTTAAACTCTGCCCACCAGTATCTGATGGCTAATTTTCATTCTTACCATTGTTCAAAGAGCCCACTCAACCAGTTTTCCACACAGTGAGATGCTGACATCCATCACTGTTGTACAACCTTTCCCAAATGCTGCCATGTGAAGCAAAGTTTCTGAGGGATTTATTGAAGAGGTGACTGAAGAGACACTCCTGAAACAAACAAACAAAAAGAAACCAACAGCATCCCCAGTACACAGTATGAGACACCTCTACGGGAAGTCAAAAACACCATCAGTCTGTGTTCCATACTTATCACCCTGTGCCACAAGTTCATGAAAAGTCCACAGAACACAGTGTTAGGCACTCAAGTATTTTATTTTATCACCTGATGGCATTTTCATTGGGCACCAAAGTTGAGAAATGATTTGCAAAATTATCAAACTCCCTCTGTGCCTCAGCACTTCTCAAGGGAAACAACGTGCTGAGAAACAGGGATGTTACCCAGATGAGCTTCCACTGCCTGAAAAATGCATTTGGCTGCCTGACCTGACTGCAGACCACAATTTTATCAAGTGCTGCTAAGCAAACAGGCAGTGAGAGGAAAACGCTCCCGTGAAGCTCCAGGCATCAGCTCAGATGCCTTGACATGCAGGTAATGGATGAACTTCATTGTCCAAAAACTGACTCTAAATACAGCCAGGCAGAGGGACTGCTAAAACTGACAGCGTGGCAGACCTGGCTGTTAGTATCTCTGGCACGATCTATTTGTTGCAAAAATGAACAAAAGATGCCCTGTGAAAGGAAAACTGTGGAATTTTGCCCTTATAATTTCTAAAGATGCAAAGAAGCCCAGAGAACACTTTTTTTAAAAAATTTTGACAACTTTTGTCACACACTATCAGAGCAGTTAATCCTGGCCTGGCAGCGTGCCTTGCATCTGGGGTACCCTTCATACACCAGCACGCCTGGAGGTCTCAAAGGGCAGCAGCAATCCCAGAAGCCAGGAGGGACAAGGTCCAAGAGCATCCATCCTTCCCCTGCAGGACTGACAGCAAGGACCTCCATACAACCCCATTTCTGACCCACTGGTCACAGAATTCTGTGCCTCCCCAGGAGACTTCCTCTAGTGCCAAAAGCTTATTATTTTTCTGTTAAGTCCCTGCCGGGTGCAGCCAATGGAAGAAGGGCTGCAGGCAGAGGATGGAAGGGGCAAAATTGTCCTCCAGGTGCTGGAAGTTACAGGCAGGGAGCAGCGAGCACTTGGAAGGATGTTGTCAGTGAGGAGAAAGGACATTAACACCACAGAGCTTATCTACAGCTCTGTGCAGAGAAGAGCAGACAAGGTGTATTGGACCCCCAATTTCAACTCCATGAGTTGTGATGAAATGCAAGACACAGCTGGTGGTGATGAGCTGAAGTGACTGCCTGCTGGTTTTGCAGCTATGTGAATTGAAACCAGCCCTGGGGAGAAGGCCCTGGGGGTGCTGGGGGTGAGGAGCTGGCCAGAAGAACTGGAGAGGAGGAGGAATGTTTGACACTGAGGGTGCGGTGCTTGACCCCTGGCCCAGGCTGCCCAGAGAGGTGGTCGCTGCCCCATCCCTGGAACCATCCCAGGGGAAGTTGGATGGGGCTCTGAGCAACCTGCTCTAGTTGGGGGTGTCCCTGCTCCCTGCAGGGGGTTGGACTGGATGGCCTTTACAAACCCAGCCCAAACCCTTCTGTGATATCAGAAAAGGACAGTGCCTGTGTACTGGGTAAAGCTGTAAGCTTAGGTGAAAAGAATAATCTGTGTGTGCTGGAGGATGTGCACACCACACATTCAAAAGCATAGCCAAAAAAAAAGGACTGTTTTGTTAATTATTTCAGAGTTCTGCTTTGCTTCTCTGCCTTTCTGCCAAAAGATGTCTACTTAGGGCTATCACAGCCACCAGCAGACACCTGGTGAGGTGTCCTCCTGTAGCATTTGTGTTGGTTCAGTGCTAGGCTCTGAGGTCTGTATTGCTGTCCCTGAGGTCTACATAGCCATTTATTTTCTATATCCCACCCTCTACAAAATACTCATGCTCCCAGCTATTGGTTCAGACCTGAACTTTGTAACCCAGCAGTTTTCAGGTGTATGAAAAAAATTATTGGGATCTGAGTTTCTGCACATAGGAAGCTCTGGTATTGACGTCCTTCTAACAGGAGTGTCTTCTCCACCCAAGAAGGTGCCTATGGCAGCAGTTACACTTGTTTAGCTGAGTATTTTCCATCTCTCTGGTAGACAACAGCTCCTTTATGGGGACACGAGCTTCTTTATGGATTTAAATAGTTTACTGCTCTAGCCAGGTCCACTTGGAGGTTTTGGAGATGAGTGGAGCCTTAGAGCAAGGAAACAACAGAGTGATAAAAATAACCTGACTGGTAGCACTTCACCACCCAGGAACAAATAGAATCTTAGAATTGTTTGGGTTGGAAAAGACTCTTAATATTGTTGAGTTTAACTGATCACCCAGCACTGCCAGGTCCCCACTAAACTATGTCCCTCACCTCCAGGGACTGGAAACCCCTCCAGGGGTGGGGACTCCACCACTGCCCTGGGCAGCCTGGCACAGCCCTGCACAGCCCTTGCCAGGGAGACATTGCTCCTCAGGGCCAACCTCAACCTCCCCTGGGGCAACCTGAGGCTGGTCCCTCTTGTCCTGTCCCTTGTCCCTTGGGAGCAGAGCCCGACCCCCCCCTGGCAGCCCGGCCCCCCCCCGGGCTCCAGGCTCCTGTCAGGAGCTGTGCAGAGCCAGAAGGTCTCCCCTGAGCCTCCTTTGCTCCAGGCTCAGCACCCCCAGCTCCCTCAGCTGCTCCTCCCCACACTTGGCCTCTAGACCCTTCCCCAGCAGCTCCGTTGCCCTTCTCTGGCCACGCTCCAGCCCCTCAAGGTCCTTCTGGGAGTGAAGGGCTAAGACTGAACCCTGGGGGTTCCCTTCAGGTATTGGAAGGCAGTTGTAAGTTCTCCCCAGAGTCTTCCTCACTTCATCAAAGTGCAGAGCCAAAACCTGACGCTCAGGCCAAAAATACAAACCCGAAATACCAGTTTGAGAGAATACCAGCAGAAGGGCCATTTATTATTTTCCCTATTTCCCCTGCTCTTTCCCTAAGTATCCACTCCTGGGCACTGTCAGAGACAGGCTGTGGTGAAACATCTCTGCTATTCACTTCAGCTTTCTATGGAGACTTTCTCAGGCGAAGGGCTGCAAGTGCCACGAGGGGCAATGACGGATGCTGCAGACTTTAGGAAATGAACCATTCTTTGATTGCTTGCTTAGCCGAGCAATTTGCAACGTGATAGACAGCAATTATACCATCCAGTGCCAATTTGTCTATTCATTTTTCCCTCTCCACACGTTTCCTCCTCTTGATTGAATAATCACTAACAATAATCACAAGCAGCTGGGGGAAGGAAGTGCATCCATCAGTTTTAATGTCAGCAAGAATGAGAACTGATTCCTCCAGCGTTCGCCACAGCTCTGCATCTTCAAAGTCATTTACATCTTCCTTATACCAGGGCTAATATGATCATATCATTTCTGCCACCTACTCCTACTTCAGTTCATAATCTAGGAACAACAGAATGCCACAGGCAAATACCCGATTTCAAAAAATAAATGGTTGGTTCAGCTGCTGTTCTGTGTTCCCACAAATATTTTTACATTTCTGTGTTAATTCTCCTGATGCTGAGGAAGTTGGTGGGAGTGTGAGCATGTAGGACTGTGGCTACGTAAAGGTAGGCCAGAGCCAAGAGGAGTTTATGTAAAGGGTGAGGACAACAAGAGGAATAACTGCTAGGAAGGAGTAAGCAGGCAAAACCCAGGGATTGCAGAAGCTTTTCAGAGCTTGTCTGCACAAAAATTGCTGCTTCTAGTAATAAATCACTTTACTGTGCTCATATATACTGTATGGTACAGTCCAGAATCTAACACTGAACATCTAGTGGTCAAAATGCCAAATTTCCAATTTATATCACTGTAGAGCCTCACACACACTTCTACAGCACTGTACATATACACGATGTTGTGTCATCATGTAATCCTCCAGTAGTAGTCTTCTAGAATCATAGAACTGTTTTGGTTAAAG
>NW_008617421.1:0-653 GCF_000691845.1 Merops nubicus | reverse complement strand
CAGCCCAGCGCCCACCACGGGCACCCTCCCGGGGTGGGTTTGGGATCCCCGGGGGGTCGGAAGGCGATGGAGGGTGCTGCGGCTGGGGAGGAGTAACAGCAGGGACCAGGGCAGATTCGGGGTCATCCCGCTGGAAATGGAGAAAGCCCTCGGAGTCCTGGTGCACAGCACGTTGTCCGTGGGACAGCAGCGTGCACTTGTGGCCAAGAGGGCCAGTGGTCTCCTGGGGTGCTTTAGTAGAAGTGTGTCAGCAGGTCGAGGGAGGCTCTTTTGCCCGGGTGACACGACATCTGGAATGCTGTGTCCAGTCTGGGGCTCCCCAAGTCAAAGACAGGGAGCTACTGGGGAGGGTCCAACACAGAGCTACAAGGGTGATTAAGGGACTTGAACATCTCTCCTATGAAGAAAGACTGAGAACTGGGGCTGTTTAGTCTTGAGAAGGGTGAGAGGGGATCTTATTAATGTCGACAAATACCTGAGGAGTGGGTGTCAAGAGGAAGAGGACAGGCTCTTTTCAGTGGCACTCAGGAACAGGACAAGGAATAGAAGGTATGAGCTAGAACATAGGACCTTCCACCTCAGCACGGGGAGAAACTGCTTTGCCGTGGGGGTGGCAGCACTGGAACAAGCTGCCCAGAGAGGCTGTGGAGTCT
>NW_008617420.1:11627-30254 GCF_000691845.1 Merops nubicus | reverse complement strand
TTCCAAGCCTCAAACCACAACATATGGGAGGGGGAACACAATTCTAACCGAGCCATACTGCTACATGAATCTTCCCACATCTTAGTGGCTGCTCACTGAAGCTAAAAAGGCTTCTTTCATCCACTTGTCTCTGGTTTTGTCTAGATATGTTTTTCCCCAAAAGTAAGTTGTGACACATCTGAATAGAAGAAAGCAATTATCAAGATAATTTCTTGAAATAGGGGCCCAAACCCTTACCTTATCAGGAGATTTTCTGTGAAAAGTTCTTCTTCCTGCCTTCCCTTGCATTCTCAGAATACACCTACTCATACAGTGTAACAGAGAGATATGTGAAGGTAGCCAAGTAATTGTGTTACTGCAACGCTTCATGCCAGCTTAACAAGCTTTAACCAGACTAACCCACATGGGATCTGTCTTGGCTCTCCTGCTACCACACTGCCCTTCTCCTGGTCTCTGCATCAATGCTCCTTCCAGCTCTTCTCCAAAGGTGTCCTCTCTCCCCACCTGTCAAGCTCAGCTGCAGTCGAGTGCAGCCCAAGGGAGAAGGATGTTCTCAGACCCTGCTGTTCAGGGTCACATTTCTTTCTAACACAAGTATCAGGCTGATGCATCCCTTCTTATAGTTCACAAATAAAAAGCATTAATGTATACTGACTGAACATTTAATAATTGGGATGGCATTCAGTCATCACTTAGAATGATCCTAGACAATCTAGAAAGAAGGTTTAGGCAATCTCTAAAGAAGGTGTGCAGGTATAAATAAAACTTAGCTCAAATAACATTTCATTTTAAAAGCAATATCAATTCTGGCTTTGATTAGCTAGATTAACTTCTTTTAGGTGTCAGTGTTGATACAGACCTGCCTAGTTTAAGCCTGATGGACAAATACAGAAATTGGATAGGGCCAGCTTTTTTGTTAGAACACAGAAATGAGAAATTAACTCACAATGATTAGGTCAAATGTCACCATGGGGAGTGATGCACATTTAAGCACATGAGAACAGACGGCAGCATTTTCACCCACACTAAGTACAGAGGGGTTAGAACCTGGTGGCCATCTCAGATTCCTTCACTTCTGTTTTCTTTCTCCTGTAGATCTGTAACAATAGCAGATCTTATCAGTCCTCAACTATGATGTTTTAAAACCTCTTCACCAGTCATCCTCCCATTTTAATAGGATTAAAAAAAAAAAGTACCTCAGTTTTGCTTCCTTTGTCATCATTAAGATAACACATTGCACAATTCTGTAAATGCCTTACTTCATTTTTGTCCTTCTATACTTCCTTCTCTCCCCCTTAGACTTGATGTCTGCTCATCTGCTGATAACAGTTATATAATTTCAGCTTGCTTATAGTTGCCTGCTGCTTTCCTATGGTTGCTCATATGCTGATGCCATTTAAATAATTTCATCTCTCACTTATGCCTACAGTTTTCCTCTCTTGTGTGTCTCCTCCAAATAAAAGAGCTGTCTGTAAGCTATCAATTCAGGTAAAAGTCTATATTAAATTTTATATTTAAAAAAAAAAAAACAAAACCGAAACAAAACAAAACAAAAAAAACACCACACATCTACTTCTCACATAATGGAAGAAAAATAACAAATAGATAGAAAAATTAACAACTGTTTAGTCACTGTCACTTATCTTTACCCTTCATATCTGCTGATGAATATAGGTGGCTCACTGACTGCAGAAAACAGAAAAGTTGCCTTTTTTAAAGGGGAAAGGTAAGTCTCAAACTCAGGCACATTAAGAAAGGCCTTATGTTGTCAACCACCACCCAAATACAAGGTAGGGTTTTTTTGGTTGTTAAAGTTACGGCAAATTAGACAGTACAGCTTCAGAAAGCCAAATATCTACACCTACGGCAATTATATTTTTCCATTCTGGTAACAGTCCATAGTCACAGCATACTCGTCTTGAGAATCAGACAAGCCCATTTCCTTCTTTCTCCCTAAGACTAGTTCAGAATTCTTCTCTATTATTTTAAGTCCTTTGTGGTGATGTATGGAAAGAGCGATACGTTCAAGCAATACATCTCACTAGACTGACACATGCAAAGATGGATCCAGCATCAGTAGTTCTTCCTAATCAATATTAGCAGCCCTTTTTTAGAGGTAAGCTAAGAGGTTTCCAAAAACCGTGCATCCCAACAGTACCAGAATCAAAATATTTCACCGAATTCTCAAAATTCAGAACATCAGCTGTTCTTCAATCTGTTCCTTATTGGAGGAGCTATTATGTGACACTCACTAGAGAAGCAGCTAATGATTTCCAAGACCACCGTGTCTTTATCTTCACACCTATCTTCTCATGTATGTTGACACTCTGGAGACACTTCTCAGATAGGGTGCTGAAGTGAAAAAAGGCAGAAGGCCTGTATTTTGAAAGGAATTACACATACAAAAAGTACTGAAAAACTGGTTTAAAAGTACCTTCCATAAAATTGACAGAAAGTCAATAGTAGAATACAAAACTGAACCCAAGGCTTACTAACGACATTACTTAAATGCTTTTAGTTCCAAATCTTCTTTCCAATGCAAAGTTGCTTCTTACGTTGGATTTTACTGGGACACTGTGTGTCATCATCATCATGAAAGAGATGTCAACCTTTAACTAACAGACATGCCAAAGGAGCTGTGTTTCCCTGCATTGCACATATCCCCACATTTCCAGAGTCAAAGTTTAGTGTTGTGTATATTTCAGCATGAACACTAACCAGAACGAGCATTATAACATGAAAAAATACACCTAAGATCTCCTTTTTAACTCCATTCAGGAGTCCTCTGAAGAAGGAAGTTTCAGCCAGTTTCAGGAAGGTCCGTTGTCACTATTTGAATGAAATCATGTATTCTGCTTCTCTCCAGGACATCATGAAACTGGAGATACTCAAGATACTTATAAAATTTCATAGTATGTTTATCAGGCTACAGCAATAATGGTTAAAACAAGTTTCATGTGAGAAAAAATCATACTGTTACCAGATCAAAGTAATTTAAACCTGTCAAACCATACACATAAAATAGACTTCATGGCTGAAGTTTCACAAGAAAAAGTCTAATACGACATACTAAGGTTTTCACTTTCCCCCTCCAGTTAGTGCTTAAGTTGAGAAAACAATATGTAATGAAAACCAAAATAAACTAGGATACCAATACTAACAGTAAAAGGTTTTCTCACATTTCAATGGTTTTGAAATTCAGTTCTGTTTTAAAGCGTTTTTTCCCCAAGACATGGCAACTTCAGAAGGAAAACATAACATGCAACAGTCACCCGTGTTCTCAAGATGAATATGCACTTAAATTATCTTTGAGAGAGTTGCTAACTTCTCAGCTGAGTTTATTACTACTTTGAAGAAATAAACTCATTTAATATAATTCAAGTGTTGGAAAAAAGAAACAGAGGTCTTAGGGAAGTTACCAGGTTGAGAAATTACAACCTTACTAAATCATTGGTATGCTGTCTATGTAACATGAAATTTGAGCACTGAGATATAGGAGATCCAGAGGAAGGATGAGGTTTTAAAACATCTGAATGATCTTCCATTTTTTTTTTCCCAACTGTATTAGACTAGCAGATTTGAGTCACTATTTAAACCTGTACGCTATATTTATTGGCAGCTGTTTCAGGAGCAGTATAACTGTTAGTCAGGCCTTCACAAGAAGAGGAATTTATGTCCATAAAGTAACCTCTACTTATGCAAAGATCAAACTTGATTTAAAAAACAGTATTTTTTTTTTTTTTAATATATTTTAACAGTTTTTATAGGGAGTGTTTCTTTAGCATGAGGTAAGAGTGGAAGATTTTTTTTCCAAGACGCAAGACCCATCTTTTAATGATACATATTTCAAGGCTTCATTAAAGTTTTCACAGACTTCATGGTACAGCTCCTTCTCTACTCCCAAAAATACTTTCACCCAAGAACTATGGATCAGTCATGATGACTAACCAACTCTCTCTCTGTTGGGAGTCAGGTCAGAATGTCAGTAGCACTATGTAAATAACATGTTAGTTGCACAACTAGCCTCAGAAATGCTACGAAAAGGCTACTTATCAACATGACTGTTTAAATGTGAATTTGTTAGACACTATATAGAAACAGTCCTCATTTAACAACAGCTTTCAGGTTGTTAAGCTACAAAATATTAAGCTACATATGTAGTGTTTACAGTTCTAACGCTGGGGTTTGCAATAAATGTACATCAGTCCTTTTGTGGGTATCAACATGTACTCAAACTTCTGCAAGCTTTTCTGTCACACAGTGAGGTTAGTATTTGACTCAAGAACAATAACATTCCTGTATAGATTTAACAATAATGAAATAAAGTTGCTTTTGATACATAATAGATTTTTTTTTTATGAGCTTATAATAGCCTACAAAATTTAGTAGAAAATAACGGTCTCTCTGTAGATTTTCAGCCGTCATATACAATTTAGTCACATATGAGTTTTGTCAGTGAATAAATCAGACCTCAGTGTGTTTTAGAATTATACCTATAGATCACAGCAAAGTGAAGAATGTCCATAAATACATGTCATTCAGATGACAAGCATAATTATTGCCAGACCAAAAAGGACATATCCTTTCTGAAAATAAGATATTACTTTAGCTGAGTTTCTTTGAGTTACCACTTTTAAATACAGAGCAACTTCAACATATTGGAATCCTGATATCCATATTTTGTAGCATGAACTTATATCTATTAAAACTATTATATCTAGAAAACATTATAAATGTTGGAATTAAATCATGTTAGCCAATAAGTTTTACACATTAAAAGTACATAAACTGGTTTTTTTAAGATTGATGAGGACAGTTCATGTTCAATTAGCGACTGACTTGTAATTACAATATTTTGCTTGGCCAATTAACAATTACCATTTATTAATCTTTTAGCATGTTACTTTTCTTAACTACCCATCAAGATACTTGCCTTTGACCAAAGATGTCAGGTGGCATCTCAACTAAAGGTAAATAAAGTCATGTCCATTCTGAAGGGCTGTGCTAGATGTTGCCCTCTGGGTGATACCCTTCAGGTTTCTCTTGCATTGTCAGAAACTATGTTTTCTTAAGCATTTGACAGATGTAGGTACATAAAATAATACCAAAAAAAAAAAAAAAAAAAGTCTGTTCAGACATGTCCATGCTACTCGTATAGGGATAGAAGCTGTGCAGAAATTCATGCCATGCCCTTTCCCTTCAGCCAGATTACGGGGGACCAGCAGTGCAGAAGGACACCACAGTAATTTTGCAGCATTCCTGAATTAGTGTCATGGTTCCCCTTTCTCCTCCACGGGATTCTTATCTCACGGTCATGTACGCGTAAAGAAACATCGCAGTTGGCTGCAGTTCCACTGCAAAACAGTCCAGCCACTCCGGAGATTTTTCAAAGCTTTCTCCTCTCTACCAGTTCCGAGACTGACATCTAGTGCCCAGGCCGAGGACACAGCTCAATTCCTAGGTGGAACACCTGTCCGAATTTAACGTTGTTTTTGACTCCCAGTAAAATGGAGTGATTCAACAGTGCTGAAAGACTCCCATTGCATTTAGCCCCCAATTTGCATACATATTCTAATTCTCATTCAAATCTATTAAAAGAGTAGCAAGCTTACAGGCCATGATTTCAGCATTTTTCATCCCATAACAGTTACAGTGTCTGGATCATTAATATCAATAATGAGCTAGAACTGCAATTAGCGTCTAAATTAAATATGCCACGAATTATTGATTTGTTGTTGTGTTTGTCAGTAAAAATATACTATGGCACAGCAGGGTAAGCACAGAAATTGTATCATTCCAGAGACTTCAAAACTGCTAGTTTTTCCTAGAAGATATCTGAGAATATGATTCAGAAACATTTCAGTGCTAGACAAGTTGCATGGAAGCCACAGTACAACAGCAAGATCCAGCAACTTTTTTAAAACTGCAAACCCATAAACGTTGTCCTTTAAACAATTTGCTTCCTTGCTCATCTGTGCTGCTAGCCTTCTTCCTCAGACGTTTCTCCTTTCACCAGCTTTAAACTCTGTGCCCTCATAGCCTTCTTGGATTAAACTTCAGACACTTTTCTCACTAAATTGGCCAAAAAAAAAAACAAACCAAACCAAAACCAAACCCAAAACACATCCAGGCTGCTTAATCACTCATTCTTCTCCTTTCTCTTGTCCTTATTTTCCAAAACGAGTGGCAAAACAAGGTCCTAGAGCCAGGTGTTATCCTTATATATCATTCATGCATTTCCTAATCAAGTCATTGAAGTACTGATCTCATTCAGACATGCTGCTTGTAGTGAGTGAAAAGTCTTTGTAATCCCAGCTCAAGTAAAATACCATTTCTATCATACGAACTTCTCAAATGTCTCACTACAACAGGGGGAATTAAACAGAATGGAATTTTTTTTTTAAAAGGCATACCAATTTCCTACACCATGAGTTTCAACAAATCCATTCTTCTCTGAATTTTCTCTTATCCTGCCTGTTTTAGGATATAAACACCTCATTTCAGTCTTACATAGTTGTAGGCATTTTATTATTTTCTTCTGTACTTATGTATGTCAAAATGTACAAAATAACCTAAAGACCCAGTGTTACATGTGGACTATCAATAGCAAAAAAAAAATCCCAAATATTTTAATGTTAGTTTAGCTTTCATTTGTTTTAAGACTTTCAGATTATGCCCATTGATTACAATGTGATGTTAGGGTAGTAGAAACGATCACATTTCTTGACTCTTTTTTGTCAAAAAAGACCATCATTTGTGGATGAGAATCAGTGAAATATAATGTAGCCAAATTGTGACAAACTCTGTCTAGTTACTAATTGCAAATCAGCCATTATTTATATAAAGTTTGTATCAGATATTAAAACAGCATGATTCCTAGTGCTCTGCTGAATAGAAGAAATTTACGCTGCATATTGACTACCCGGATTTCTTCCAGTATTCCTTTAGCAGTTTCCAAAAGTTGTCTGACAAGACGCTTGCAGCAGCTTATGAACTCTAACAGTCACCAAAGACAACGCAAACACACCTCTTCAATAAAAATGATACTCAAAATATAAACAGTGAACAAAAAGGCCATAAAAATCGCTATGTGGAAATACCACATTTGGAGATACTGTATATTTGCAGTCACCCTGTGACCATTTTCTCCAAATGAAGTTTTACATCACATACTTGCAATTTCACAAGACATTTGAAAGTCACTGTACCCTTTTCAAGGAGGAAACCAAACATTATTAAATCCTACCTTCTATTAAAAAAAAAAAAAAAAAAGGAAAAAGGAAAAAAACACAGCCCAACTTAAACAAAAACAAACAAACCAACCAAGCACTTTGATTGTGCAGTGTATCTCACACCGCCTTAAAGGGGCTCTGCAAAGAAATCCCATTGTGGGATGGAAGAAAGATCTCGCCATACAGTAAAATCACTGTATCACTGTACAGTAATCACTGTAAAAAGAACAAGGACATTCTCATCACTCACTTCCTCTCAATACAATCCCTTGAAGAGCCTCCTCTGTCCTGAATTCTGTCCCTGTACTAGAGGGACAGAAAGATGCTTGCTATAGGGTAGAAACATTAAGACTGTAAAGAAGTCTTGGAAGCAGAGTAAGAAGTGAGAGTTGTTGAAGTACTGTAACAAAACAACTATACAAGCCTAATGGCACAAGTTTTGAGGGCTGTCTTTGCAAAGGACAACCCTTAGTTGTCAGTCTGGCTTGCCTTTTCAGGTAAAAGCTTTTAAAACAAATAGCAAAGCCAAAGAAAGTCTTTGCCAACTGGAAATCCTCAGCTGATCATAAAACCAAGGGAGGGGAAGAAAGCGGAATATATCATTGTGCTTCTTAGCAACTGGCTTAGAAGACTCTTCTAAGAAAAGCAAATGTCTTAGGGCACCCAGCTGAATAGTTGTTTATGCTTAGCACCTTCACTTTCAAGTGTCCAGTGTGACAACTTCCGCCAAGAACCACAGCTTTCACCTTTTCATAATAAAAAGGAATTGAGAAGCATTCTGTGAAGATTGAAGTTTGACTCTGTAAGTTGTACAAGCTGACTAGTAAGTATGTCACATATTCTTACAGTTTAAAATTGAATGTTTATGATGACTATTGAAAAAGAAAATTATTAAGTAGGAAACTCATGCTATTAATCCATTTCTCGTAAATAGAGTGCCAAAACTCAAACTTCTCACTCTACCATAAGCATTTTTGCCCCTTTAGAGATTTTTCCCAAACCAGGTTTAACCTCTGGAGTATTTTAGGCAAATTAATACTAGCACAGTAAGAGATGAAAACAATGGAACAAAAGGTGAATACCACCTGACAAAAAAAGATAAGTTTTAAGTCATTAATGTCCTGAAGCACAACCTTACATTCCTGAGGCTGGACTCATTAATCTGACATTAGATCCTTTACAAAATTCTGTGTATCAGTCTTATTATAGTTATGCAGAATAAACTCTTGGGTTTGTCTTGTACAAGTCAGGTCCGTCTGTGCGTAAAATGTAGAGCACAATCTGCATGTCTGTAGAACTCCAGCTTGTTAGTCTTATGTTCCATACAGGCTTATGGCTCCTCAGATTCTACAGCTGTCCTTTCTTTAACTTGTTAGACAGGACATGCTATGGGAAGAAACATTGGTCAATCATTTTCAATGTGAAAGGCAAAGGGCAGACCTGGCATTTTGTCATTTACCTCTAGACATGCCCTCATCAAAAAGGTCAAATTTTCTACAAAAAAATATTATAGTGTCACTTTGTTGCCATGGGATAACTCATGCTCAAAGGTCTGCTTTTATCTTGGGGTCTTGTCTTCACTATTTAACATTCAGCATCAACCTCATACACCAACCCTCATCATCATCAACATCAGAAACACTAGTCCAGCATTAGCAACAGGAAAGTCACTAAACGCTTGGAGGCTCAGTTCAAACAAGCATTCAAAAGTTCAACTGTTTATCAAAATCATTTCTGTTCCAGAGCAGACTGGAAATCTTATAAAAATGAACTGTGTGGTAAGTTCAGGCCATGGTATGAAGAGGACCCTGAAAATAAGATATGAATACATCAAGTAAATACTCTCAGTAGGACTCAACACCATTTTATTTTATTTTATTATATTATACTTTATTTTATTTTAAATTGACAATTTCTAATCAGCAGTGCCTGTCTTGAAAAATATTGATGTGCAGAGGTTAAATTGAGACCAGAAAGAGTAAGGGCAGACAGAAATCAAAGCCCAAACATACATCACTAAAAGAAACACTGAAAACCAGTTTAGCAGTGATCTATCTGGTCATTCTCACACAGCTCACTTTCACATGTCCTATTACAGGACTACCTAAGTAAGAATACATTAATTGTAGCTCCCTACAGCTCAAACCTGACTCCCTTCCCAATCTACTATACCAGTGAGCCATTTCCTGTCCCTTCTGATCAAAAGAATCTGCATTTTGAGGAGAAGACATACCATAAATTAATTTGAAGAATGGATGGCCAAGAGAAAAAAAAGGGGGGGAGGGCATGTTTGACTAGTCAGTGGGAGAGAGTTAACACGGTACTTCAGCATGCTCTCTCATAGAAAGCCTGCTATGAAGACAAGCATAAACGCTAGCAAACTGTACACATAAATTCACAGCATGTTAAAAACACACACTGTCCTTGGCAATACCTTTCATATTGACAACTATGCCGTCAAAAAGTATGTTTTCTCACCTCGAGAAGACTCCAGTTGTTTGAATGGATTTGGTTTCAACTTCTCTCCCAAAAATGTATCTTCAGGGAAAGTCTGATGATAATTTCAGCTCAAATAAGGAACATTTGTGACAACGGTTGTGATGGAAACTTCTGAGCAACCTTCCTAAACTTTCAGTGTGAAAACTTGTCAGAGACGTTTGCTAAATTTTTTAATTATTACAAGATTGATTAAAGTAAAAGGACAAAGGCCTGGAGAGGAAATCACCACATTGGACTAAAAGAAACAAATCAGTGGACAGTGAGCTGTGGAGAAGTGTTCATGCATTTGATGAAGGTGAGTTGAAGATATTTCAGTGAAATGTGCAGGTTTTTATTCATGAGTCCTAAAGGACTGACAATGCAAAAGTTGTCGGCTTTGGTTTTGCACAGCAGCACTGACACAATATTTCATAATGTGCAATCTCATTGCATTAGCCAACTAGTGAGAGTCACTGCTTCTGAAAAGTCTGGTTGTACAAAATCATTCTGCATCAGAGCTAGCAGAAGAGTGGCCTTTTCCTCCCCCTTCTTCAAGGAGCTGCCAAGCATGTCAGATCACTCGTGTTAAATTATGCTGGATGGCATTGAGATGTGCACTACTGTCATCTAACGGCTGAGTTGCAGCTGTCAAATCTTTTGCACTGTGAGACTCCAACAGTGGCCCAAAACAGAGGAACAGGCCTTTATCTGTTAATTTACAGCTAGTTCAAACCTGACAAAATAAACACCACGCATGACTATCAGAGAAAAAAAAAAATAATCTTATCAACACTAACACCTTCTCCTGACCTGCAGACAAACTAGATCTTCAAAAACCTATCCTAAAAATCAGTTCTGGCACAAAGTGTAATAATCTTGTTGATTTAGTCAGCAGCTTATTTGGCTATATATTTTAAAACCTTACAGCAGGCAGAAAAAGCAAAATTAAGTGAAAAATAAGAATTTTCAAAAAAGGAAAATGTTTACACATCTATAGCTTTAATTGTGCTGCAGCTTTAACAATTTAACGGAAATTAAATTAGAATAGCTGACTGAGGCTCAGTAATAATTAAGCTTGTATCTTTTACATACTTATTGCCCTTACTGACCACTCTATTTACTTGGTAAACAACGTTTCTTTAGCTTTCCTAGGTTCAGTCCATTCTAGGAAAACACTAATCTCTCCCAAGTTTTAGCGTTCTCAGTTCCCCTGCACCACAGTTTGACCTGCAGGCAAATGAAGCCATTCAAATATTTGCTTATCTTGTCATCTGTTCTCATCAGACCTTGCAATTCCTGTCATGCCCCACATGTCAGTTTAAAGCATAACGTCATTAATACCTCCAGTGCACTAATGGATGCTTCACACATGAACGCATTAATGAAATGTGTTATTGTTTTCCCTCACAGGACATTAACAATCTCGCTCACGCTGAGCCCCTGAAGCCCTGCAGTGCTGCTGAAAACCACTAGCTATCAAATGAACCCTCAGTTACGCCTCAGTAACTTTAAGTTCAAGTTTATCACTGAAGTGTCACTCATGTGAGGAGAAGATACAAGCCTCTAAGGTCTTTTGGGCCCAACTTCAATTACCATAAAGAGTAACAGGAGGCAATAGCTGCAAGGGAAAAATACACCATCGTATAAATGAAACCCTGTCAACATAAAATAGAAAAGATCTGGGTGCCAATGTAGTCATTTGTTTCTTGTTTCTCCCCTTTGTCTTTGGACTGGTGTCTTGGATAATGAAGACAGGATTGGTTTTCTACAGGATAGAAACACAAATAGTCTAGTTCCCTGATAGAGAAGTTAAACAGAAGATGCAATAAAGATTCCTTGTGCAAATCATATTTAAAATCATCTTTATCTGTCTTTAAGAATTGTTTCCAGAGGAGATGTGAAGTGACCACAGCAAGTTATGCAGCTTTTGCATATAGGTTAGCTAAATAATGCTGCTTGTCTTCTGTTAGACTGTGATTGCAAGAGCACTTTGGCAGCAGAAATAGGGTAGTAGCTTTTTCACATCAATGAATAATGTCACTACCTTTTCTATAGGTCAGAGGAGAATACAAATCAAGCTTTTCCCTGCATTCACATCCACTATAGGAATCAGCCTCTCATCTCACATTTCAAGTTTTTACTTCACAAAGCAACTAGATTAATTTGTCCACTGCATGGTTATCCTTAAAAATACCCGAGTAGCTATATATACTAGCTGGTAATTTTGAATTTTCCAGAGTGGAAAAATTGATGTATTGCTGTTGGAAGTTCTGAACAGAAACAATACAGCAAAATACTGGAACTTCACCTAGTGTTTCAGCTGTAAAATCTGGAATTTCTCTTATTCCACAGCCATCCTTTAGCTCTCACTTTTTTTTTTCTGAAGCAGTGACACTCCTCTGTGGTGGCTATGGGCACAGTGAGCAATGAATCCATGCTGGGAGCATGCAGCAGAGATTCCTAGCTGTAGATGAACAAGGGCCATTCCTGGCTTGTTCTAGGAGCTGTGACACTCCAGGGAACTCCTAGCACCCCACTCCTGTGAACTACCCTGAGACCCCCGGTTTTCCTTATCAGTCCAAGACATGATATTAATCACACAGATCTCAAGCATCAGAAAGTTCTGATGAGCACCCTTCAGGGTCAGGAAGGTCATCCACCCCTATTTCATTTTATTGCCTATTAACCTCCAAAGACAAGTCCCTGAATGTCATCATGAAGATATAGTGTAAGTACCATATACATTCAGCATACTGTGCCAAATAAATTCCAGAGAAATAAAACATAAGCAGGGAGGATGAGTCTCGTAAACAAAACTAACAAATTAGCCCAGGAAATCAGCAATTTCCAGGGCCACAAATGCACAGCTGACTTCTGTAGGATAAAGTGGATTGCCATGAATTGTTTCACTCTGCTCAGGGTAGCCACAAATAGTTCCCAATTCTTGTTTCTGACATTTAAACAAGTGGAAACACTACTTCATAATTTCTAATATTTACAATGCAGAATCATTTCTGAGACTCATCTCCTTGTTCACATAGCCTGTCTTGTGCAAAATATTTTGGTTTTCAGCATATATTCCCCTAAAGAGAGAGTTGTAAAATCAGTGTCAGCATATGAGACCTTTCTCCTGCCTGTGGATTTATTAGCATACCATGTCCTCCTTCTCAGGATCTCACAAATCAGTGATTGATCACAGTGTGTGTGGCTCAGATGTCACAGACTGTCTTCAACATCCCAGTCTTTTCTTTTTATTGCCATTAGCTAATCAATATCTCCCATAAACCTATGACCACCTAAAGCTATTACATGTGTTACCAAACTTCATTTCTGAACGTTTCCAACCAAGCGTTTTTCATTACGTACCCATTTCTTCCTCTTAATTTGCTAATGGGAATGCTTCTGCAGGAGTGAAGAATTTTCATCCCATTTGCTGCTGAACAAGCTAAAATAAGGCATACACCACAGCAAACAAGGTTTTCTTAATGATTTTCCCCTTCTTGTTTAGATGTGTGTTCATGCATACACGGAAGAGAGGTATGTTCTTGCACCAGGAATGTCAGTTAACTAACAGAAAGGATGAATAGCCTGCAATTTGGAGATGACATACAGTATAGCACTAAGTACAGGGTCACATGTTTCCCACAGGGAAACAGATGTTACACTCATGTTGAGCAGCTCAATCATTTCTTTGGCAACATATATAGGAGTAAATTAAAGAACCAAGGAATGCCCCTAGACACTGAAATCCAGTAGGTTCTAGTACTAAATTTTCATAATACCCTTATTGCTGCCCTTAACTTCCAGGTGTGGATCAGGACTCAGGAAAAGTCTCTTGCTCATGCTAGTTGACAGTTTAGGAGCAAACTGTGTTTCAGATGTCAGCAGTTTTGAAGAGTTTGGACACAGGCTGTTCTGTGCCACGTGGCTGCATTGTCAGAAAGGTCCAACCTCACTTAGCCTACTAGGATAGATGACAGCCTTTAATATTACTCCTTAAACATATATGTGTGTATATGTGTAACGATTTATGTACACACACATATATGTTTCCACATTAAGTTGCTAGTGGTTTCCTGTTTAATCTCTGCACACTTGTGTGCAGGAGAATAAATACATGAATCATTATAGTATGTTCAGATACTCGTGCACTACTTGCCATAGCAAATGGTGGATAAAATGTCTGCTTATTACATTAACAAGTAATTCAATGGATTCTCTTAAAGTTTATGAAAACAAACTTATTGAAAAGCTGAACACTGACATGTTAATTTTCCTTACCTGTTTTACTACTGTGGGTTCTTTTTAACTCTTTTTGCCCAGGGAAAGTGGCTCAAGACTAGCAGCAAGGTTTGCCTGACTGGTAATGAGAAAGGTCTTGCAGAGGCAGACCCTTCAGTTTATGGAGAAATCACTTTAAAAAAATATTCGAGCGTTTTAAGAAATTGCAAATTAACTCCAGCTTTGGTTAAAAAGTGACTTGATCACGGTTGCTGCTATATTAATTCATTTGTTTTCCTTTATACACATTTTCTTAGTGCCACTTCTATTGAAATGAAATCTAGTACAAAATAAACATTTTGGACAACCTCATCATGCATATTTGGAACTAAACCTAAAATTTTTATTTTTTAATTTATCTTTTCTCTTTGTTTAGCATTTTTTTTTACACAATCTGGGAGCAGCTGCTGCTTTTCCTCCTTCCTTCTCTATCAAAGCATGCACAAAACATCTCCTCAGGCTGAGGACAAGCTCTACCCAGTTGGTACTGCCTGCCTGAAGCTATTTATTCGCTATATCTTTAGCCAGAGTAGCATCTAGCTAATGTTTTCATTGGAACAAAGCCCAAATATGCTACATTAATTCAAGAAACTACCTTTTGTCAGTGAGCATTAGGAATTGTTACCCAGAAAGTAGATAAATTTATCTACAGAAAAATAGCCAATCTTATATTAAAAGTGCCCAAGGGTCAGATCTGAAGAGGAGTTCAAGTGTCTAAATATTCAGACCCAGCTAGGCCTGTAGATTATTTTGAAACCCTCCCCCTTGATATCTTAAAATTAAATTTTTAAATGTTTGTAGATGCATAAAGTTCTTCACAGCTATAGGTAATAGGAGAAACAGAGAAACCTAGCCCATAAGGAAAAAAAATCTTCTGTTACAGAGCAGAGTAATGCCAACTCTTACTGGTCATGCCTGAACTCCTACTGAGCAGTCCTCAGAGCAGCTGCGAGCACAGCGTGCCTCCTGCCCATGTGGCAGCCTGCTCTGAAGTGGCTGCCCATACACTGTACCAACAAACAGGCACACACAGCTCCACCCCACTTTGTGGGATGCCCTCTGGATATACTCCAGGCCATGACTGCAATCTTGTTTTCTGTATGGGCAGCAAGTTGAGTCGTAATGTCACGGTGTGAAGAGCTGCCAGCAATGGACACAAAGCCTACATTGTTTGTAACTAGTGGAGACCAAATACTTGAGAGACTGGCTTGTATTTATCTGATATGGTAAGATGTAATGAGTTGCAAGACTTTGTTTTCACTGAGTAATTTTGCTGAGAAAGGTAGCCATGGAAATAGAAAGTAATACAGCCTGCATACAGTGACAGCAAGGGGGGACAGCAGATGGAGATCTCAGAGTAACCGTGTGCAGCAAATAGGGTTACTTTTCCCATGAACCTCTTAAGGAAGACTCATGCTGTTACAGTATCCCATACTCTGCTTCTCTCTCATCTTTAATCCAGATGACATTACCAAAAACGTGACAGGGTGACAAGACTTCTGGGATGTATCAGAGAACTCCAACTGGAAGCAAATGACAGATTATATGATGTAGCTTATGGTTTTATCCCAACAAGTGAGGCCATTGAGTATTTAACCATGGGAAAGTGATTATTTTTCTTTTGAAACTAGACTATCCACACCACTTCAGAATTATTAAGGCATTTTCATTACTTCTCCAATTTCAGCGTTCAAAAATATGTAGGGATATTAAGGAAAATTATTACTAAAAACAGAGGGTTATGATTTTCAAGGGAAACAATCAGATTTACAAAATACTTTTAATCAAGGAAGTTATTTGAGTCTTTTCAGGAATAAGTATCAAACATTGGACATTATCTAAAGAGCTTCATGTTTCCTGGATCTTGACAGACATTTCACAGGAAGCCCTCTATCCAATCTAGTATCATTAATGCAAGAAAGCAGAATTAATAACATAGTTGCCAAAATACAACAAAAACCTTCATAGATTAAATCTCACTGACAAATCATACATAAATTCTACACTATCATTAGAAATTTAAAGTACTTCACAGTACTAAAATTAGCTCCAGAAGAAAACTTTCAAGAGTGGTTTAATCTGTCCAGGAATATAGCACGGAAATCTTTTTATGACTAGAAATCACTAATTTGATTCAGTTATATTCATCTTTCACCTTCTGCAACTGTTTGTACTGAATTAGATTCTGATTCTAATACAAGGGGTTAATAAAATAAAACAACTCTCCTTCTTGTACTAATAATTTCACTAGAATTATCTGTCACAGCAGCTGCAAAGTCATTCAGTGAGGATCAGGAGTCTTATCACACTACCTGGGAAAGCAAATAGTACAAGTATGCAGTGAACCATAACCAAGAATTTCATATATTGTATTTCTAAATATTGTAATTGCATAGCTTCAGATTTTGAAATGCACTACCAAAAAGTTATGACTGAGGATCACAATGAATAAAACATTCATTGGTTAAGACCAGTGTTCTTTTGATTGGAGAAATTCTTGCATTTAGATTTTGCATAGATTCTGAAGCAACTGCAATTCACATTTTTTGGACCACGGTAATGTGCTGCTGCAGAGAGGTCTGAGAATACAACCATTATTCAGATAGGTGCAGTCTGGTTCAATATAAATCACTATCTTTGCTCTTGATAGTGGAAAAGAATGAACAAATAGCATCACCTGAATCTTAACAAAATACATTCTGTATTTGTCCATCCACAGACTGTGCTTCATAAATGAAATCAGAGACCAGCTGGCATTCTTATTATTGCTCTCATCACGGTAATATTTAATCACATCATCAGGCCTAAAATTCAGTTATAAATTCTGGTATATCTTATGTTTATCTTCTAAGAAATCAACAGTAGTATTTTCAAGGACAGTAAAAAAAAACCAGAAAATCCATAACATCGCCATGTCTATCCATATTTCAAAATGAATTTGTCTGAATAATCATAGTGATCTTCACAAAAAAAAAAAAAAGCACAACAGCACAACTATTTAAGCTTACATTCATTGGTTCCTCATATGCACTTAAGCTGCTAGAGGTACTGTTTTATAGAATGCATATGTATTACTGAAGGGAAGATTAAATTGCAAGAACATGGTAGCACATGGAAGGATTTAAATTAGATTTCTTAACATCCACTGTATTTACATGTATGAAAAGAAATACCTTAGTCTTAGTGAAGCTACTTTGGCTTCTGGAAAAATCTCAGTTTTGTTAGCCTGTCTACTTTGCATTCTACTGTGGTTTAAGTAGGTTGCAGCATTGCTCTTCCTTTGGCCTGTGAATCAAACCAGCCAGTTCGTTATACCTTTGGGAAGATTAAACCTTTCAGCCAGACACAATAGGCATCAATTTGGACCAATCTCACACCTGCCCTGAACTTGAAAAAAAAAGACCTTCCCTAAATATCCCATTTATCTGTATCCTGCACCTTGTAGTTTTGCACAAAACACACAGAAAAAGTCTTTATAGGATGCAGAACCATGTCAAACAAAAAGAAAAATCATAAAAACAAAAAAAGCTAATGTGTCCAAAAAAATGTCTGATTTTCCCAGATGTATCATTTGTTCTGACATTAATTCTCCCATTAAAAAATAGGACAACTTGTATACATTAGGTCATCTTCTAATTTCATGAAAGACTTTGGAAACTAAGTGTGTGGAATTCATAAGGCTCCTCTTGGTTGATCTGGAGAGTAATAGCTAATGTATGTGTGTGAAGAGCACATACAAAATGCCTCCCCAAAACTGTCACAAAGTGTTTGCCAAAACCCTGATAACTATATAAGGCATTTAACAAAGATAAAGCTCTCATGAGGCTACCATCAGATCAAACACTAACTAGAAGCAACACTAACTTCACAAAAGACTTTTGAGAAGGACAATCACCTCAAAGAGATTCCTCTTCCCTTCCCCTCCCCTTCCCCTGTTGTGATTGAGGGAAAAGACCCTGGTGACAGAGCAGCAGTCAAAGTGTGTTTGACATACACAGAAGGTATCTTACTTGTGTTATGACTTCTGCCTAGACCCAACACAGGTCTGTGGGGCTGGATGAATCTACCCAAGGGTACTGGGTACCTTTGGGTACATTCACAGAGAGAGGTGACAAAAGTGTTCACCAAACCCCTTTTCATCACGTATCAGCTGTCCTGGCTAACCAGGGACATCCCAACTGACTGGAGTTTAGCAAATATGACACCTTTCTACAAGAAGGGTCAGAAGGTGGATCCAAGGAACTACAAGCCTATCGGTCTGACCCTTGTGCTGGGGAAAGTTACAGAAAAAAATTATCTTGAGTGCCATCACAAGGCATATACAGGACAACGAGCTGATCAGGCCCTCTCAAAATGGGTTTCTGAAAGGCAGGTCTTGCTCGATTAACATGATCTCCTTGTATGACAAGGTGATCAGTTCTGTTTAATACCTTTATCGGTGATCTGGATGAGGGGAGTCATGGTATCCTCAGTAAGTTTGCAGACAACACCAAGTTAGGTCGGTGTTTTGATGTGCTTGAAGGTAGGGAGGCTCTACAGTGGGATCTGGACAGGCTGGATCAAGGGACTGGGGCCAGTAGTATGAGGTTCAACAAGGCCAAGTGCCAGGTCCTGCATTTTTGTCAAAACAACCCCA
>NW_008617420.1:9006-11568 GCF_000691845.1 Merops nubicus | reverse complement strand
GCCTGAACATGAGCCAGCAGTGTGCCCTGTTTGTCAAGAAGGCCAATATCACCCTGGCTTGTATTAGACAGTGTGGTTAGCTGAAGCAGGGAAGTTATCATCCCCCTGTACTTGGCACTGGTGAGGCCCCATCTCAAACACTGTGTTTTGGGACCCTCAGTATACGAAGGACATTGAGGTGCCAGAGCGGATTCAAATGGCATCAAAGCCAATGAAGGGTCTAGAGCACAAGTCTTATGAGGAGTGTCTGAGGGGACTGGGGTTGTTTAGTCTAGAGAAAAGCAGGATCAGGGGAGAATTTATCACTCTCTACAACTAACTGAAAGAAGGGTGTACAAATATGTTAGTCAGTGTCTTCTCCCCTGTAGCAAGTAATAGGACAAGAGGAAACTGCCTCAAGTTCTGCCAGGGGAGGTTTAGGCTGGATATTACGAAAAGTAACTTCACCGAAAGGGTTGTCAAGCATTGGAACAGGCTGCCCAGGGAAGTGGTGGAGTCACTGTTGCTGGAGGAATTTAAAATACACGTAGCTGTGGTGCTCAGGTGCATGGTTTAGTGCTGACCTGGCAGTGCTGGTTTAACATTTAGACTTGATGCTCTTGAAGGTCTCTTTCAACCAGCACAGTTCTGATTCTATAATGAAGCAAGCTCACTGTCATAGACACTTAGTGGGGTGGTGGTACAGGGTGCAGCAAACAGGGTCCCCCCACCTCAAGTATGCCTGTGAGACCTTGTAGGGGCGTACCCACCAGCATGCAGTCAATAAGCTGTGGAGTGTTAAATGGATGCAGATGGAGCTGGAAAACCTGCAGCTCTCCCAGAAGGAAATAGGGGAAGCTGCCTGGCCAGGAGTTGGGATGAGCTTGTGATCCACAGGGCCTGTGAATTTGGGATAAGGACTTTGGAGAATTACTATTTTTCAGGATTAAAGAAACATGGTTAGAATTTTTTAAATGGTTATGAATTTACCCAGTCATGCTCACTATGACACTATTTATTGCCCTCAGCTGGCACCTATAACCATTCTGTCCCAGGGAGGCAAAAAGGGTAAACACAGTAGAAAGTTTATTGGATTACTTTTGAAATGAGAATGTTTCTCTCTCCCACTCCTCTTTCACTCTAGGCAGGTTAACACTGGAATGGAAGTGTTTCCAAAGCTAACAGTAGTTTCTCCCTTGCCAAAGGGCGTGCTTCATATGTCCTTGCTGCACAAATTGTTCTAAAAAATTGAGATTTTCATGATCTTTATCCCACTACCTAACTAGCCAACCTATTGCCCGTTTTGCTGGGACCCATTTTCTTTTTACATTTAAGCCACTGCTCTACAAAGAAGTTCAGTGAAACCTGCCCGTTCAGACACTACCCATGGACTTGACAGAGCTACAAACCAGTGCAGTTATGAAACTGAGGAGTCTATAGCCATATTGTCCCAAACAGCAACTTCACTTTATTACACAGCAGACTTGAGGATTCAAGTAGGGTGCATCTTTCTTAAAATCACTTCGGAATATAAATAGGTTGATTAGCCCCAGGTTATTCAGTCCTAAAGTTGTACAGTAAAAGCAAAATATTTTATGTTAATTAGCAATTTCCTTATAAATATAAAGCCCAAAACAGTCCTTCTTTACACTTAATTTAATAAGAATATTGTTTATCACAAAATCTATCAGAACAGCACAGCCCTGTGGGTAATGCACTTATCTGCTTACTAAAACTACATCCATCACTTCCTTTCAGTCCATTCTCCCTGGGTAGACAGGGTTCAGGCAGAAAACCATCTTATCTGTATTTTGCTCCATCAGTTCTGGGACAATGATTCTGCTATAATCATCTCTTCAGTTCCCATGTATGTCATATCCCATAGCATACAACACTTAACTTTAGATCAGCATTATTCAGTCTATGACCTCCTCTTATAATTTTCCCAGAAAGTTTTACTATTTAGAGATTCTTATTTATAGCTTAATCATAATTTTATTCAGGTAGAAAAAGTTAAAAAAAAAATAGTATGATGCACATTGGACAGCATTCCAGAACCCAAGAAATAAAATGTTGGAACACTAACTTTCCATTTTTTAATGAAAGAGCAACAAAGAATGTCTTTGATTATTCACACTAGGAATGTATGATGAATATCCATTCTTCATATTCTCTTGTTAAATATTGCTCTTTTTACACCATGCCAAGAATTCTCCAACAACATGCCTACCACCTCTATATTCAACTTTTCCTGTAGGCCAAGAATTTCCGAGTACATAAATTCAGAAGCAGCTGAAGTTTTTAATACTAACGAAAAATTGGACATGGTGATAAGTAATAGCGGAATTTGTAAGAGGAATATTTATTTTTATAGAAAAGACAGTGTGAAGCACAACATTTAAGACAACATCTAACTGGTGATCCAGAACAATTGGTCCTTAAAATAAAGGCCTCAAGTAAAAGTAAGTTGCTCATTCAGCTCAGCAGGCAAAATATCAAAAAGAATTGTGAATATCCAAGAACTGACAGTTTTATAGCTGAAATAAAAGAAAGACAACCTTTTACTTCAGATTTGGCTTAGCT
>NW_008617420.1:0-8963 GCF_000691845.1 Merops nubicus | reverse complement strand
GAAGTTTTGTTGCTTGACAGCATAGTTAGAAGCTTGTTACAGAAATCTCCATGAATAACAACTGGTTTAGGTCTGATGATGTGGTAGCACTATAAAGCACTGTTTTTCACTTTAAAAAAAACTCAGTTACATGTAACCAATAAACAAAAGTTTCTACTTTTAAAAAAAATGCAAAAGGGGTGATCCCTTATCTTATAGACTTCAGCTCTACAGGCTTATTAAAGTGAACTACCTGCTACAAAGTAATGAAATTAAAAAAAAAAAAAAAAAAACACCTGTGCCCTTGCTGCTGGAAAAGAAAGGAAAAACCTCAAAGACAAAAGGACCAATCAATTAGCATTTCTTATCATCACTGTAAACAATATTTTATAGACCAGCACCTTGCAAAGCAGATGAAAGATAGTGGATCCAACTTAATATAGATTAGATAAATACAGCTAGATATGAATTGCAAAACTCTTTGAACTCCAGACCAAAGACAAACAATCAACTTGCATAGTCTTTGAGAATTCAGTGCCAATATACTCATGTGGAACAGCCTCAGAAAACTTAAAAGCAACTTGAGTCTTCTATGTACAGCATATAACAAACATGCCTGCAAAACAATGTCAGAATGCTTATGCAAACATCCAGTACAACCATTAGTTTTCCCCACATTGCTGCAACAAGTTAGTGAATTTGTCATTTGCTCATACCTTGTTTGTCACCTTACATACAAAATCCTGGTTAAGACAGCATTGCTGCAACTGCACACATGTTGGGAATGGGGAGAATACCAAGTACACAAGATGCAAAGATTCACCTTTCTGGTATTGAGCTAACTGGAATGAAGACAAACAGCAACCAGCCTACCTCTAGTCTTGGAAATAACACAGCTTCTATAAGAACTGAAGTCACTGGAGAAAGAAAAACATCTGTTTACTTTTTAACAGTATCCATAATACTATAGCTAACCAAAGACAGTGGTTCTTGTGTAGATTTAAAACACTAATAAGAGCCTACATATTACGGCAGCTGTCCATCATACGAAAGTATTTATTGTCCTAAAGGACGCCAAACAGTCTCTACAGGAAAGAGGGGGAAACCCATCATTATACTTTGTGAGTCTCCAAGAAATCCAGATGGAAGGCAAATGTATCTGCATTTCCACTCCATCTCTTTTGCAGGAGGGATGGCTCAAGTAATGCCCTTTTCTGGAGCCAGCCACAAAATCCCATGGAAAAGCATGAGCTTCCCATGTCCCATCATCTGGGCCTGCAACAAATGTATAAAACTTAACTTACTCAATTTTAAAACAAATTACTTTCATTTCTCTCTAATAAAAGTTGTATTTATGATTCAAACTGTAAGCTTCACAACACATTAATCAATATTTCCACACTCTAAAGTTATAAAGTTGAAGGAGGAATTAATTGTAGTATTTATTTACATTGCTGAAGCTATCATTATCTATTTATTTAGTACTAATTTTTATATATGAAAACCTCTCAATGAATCAGCAGTGCTAAATATAGTGCCACTGAAAATGTGTCAAGTAAATTTGTGGTCAGTTTGCTAGAATCTGACGCATAGTCAAATGCAGTAAATTAAGTGTTCTGTAGGTTTATGGTAAATGATCAGTGATGAATGTGCATAAAAATGTATACTGAAGAATCACACAGTATTTAGAAATAATTATCAAATGAAAGTAGGAAAAAACAGTGAGGCTGTACTACCTAAAGTGGAAAATTAAAGAATGGTGGAAAATAACAGGAACAGGTGGAGAGGTGAATGGTGGAGCAGATGGGAAGGGTAGCAAGGTGTTGAAAAATTAATTAGTGACTGAAGCATCTTGAAGAGGAAAACTACTTTATAATCAGTAAGTAGCACCATTAATCAGTTTATTTTCTTTTTTCAAACAGCCTGTTATACTGAAAGATTCCTCTAGATGTTGTGAAAGGGTGCACTACCTTCAGCACTTCTTTGATCTGAAGGGCTTGTCAATTTATTGATTGTCACAGACGTGAAGTTCAAATGCAGAAGCTCTATAATGGCTCTTACATTCAAACAAGAAGGCCACAGCAAAGCCATTATGGAAAAGTAGGCAGCCTAGCAGGACGTGAATGGTTTTCATGCACACTAATGCATACATGCACACAAAGTCCTACACAAAGGAGTCTCCAAGTTCACCAGTACAAGTCTGGATCAAACAGAAGAAAAGTAATTACTGGTCTCTATTGTTGTTTTAAATATGAAAAGACATAGAACTATGGAGTGGCAGCAGTCAAGGTTTTTTGACCATGCAAGTACTTGCATATACAACTTACAATCTGACAGGGAAGATGATATTCTAACCAACCCATGTTTCCCAAATTATGACCACAGATCATTTTCTGACCTGTTGAGACCTGCCTGGTTACATATTCTGTTATTTCCCTGTAGTTGTCATCAGCTGACACCACATTCTCTGAAAGATTACTCTTCTTTGTAATGAGAGAAATGTGAGTAATGAGAGAGTAATACGCTGATCTCAATTAAACGTGCGTCTATGCAATGGAGGCTACATTCTAGCATTATTTAGTACATCAAAGAAATAGTTTATAGTTGTAAGTAAATCAATGCTTTGACACGTAATCAGTATTTCAGCAAGCAAGAATTACTATTTTCAAACACTACTTAATTCTTCTTTCACATTTGCAGACGATAATCCACCAAAACAGAATTTCTGCTCCAGTGACTGCCTCAGCATGTGCTCTGTCGCCACTGATAGCAACACTGCCCGATTTGCTAAAACATGAATCAGACTTACCTCATGCCCAGCAGTTATTACAGGACCTTTCCTATTTAGTTCATTTATTAATGTATTGGGTTTTGTCCTTCAGTACAAATATGAACTTCTAAATACTGACACCATTTTTTGTGTGAATTTAAGGTATGATACTCTAGGCCTTAGTTTTCCATTATCAGATATTTGTAAATCCAGGTCAACAGACATGCTTACACTTGATGCAAGAGGCTAAATCCCCTCTCCTCAACCAACAGATTTGAGCAGAAAAAAACACAAAGAAGGATTATCTTGGCAAGAGTACATAAAGGTTATACTTTTAGCTGCAACTTCTTAAAAGCCCTGTCAGTCAGTAACCTCCTTTAAAAAAAAAAACAAAAAAACCCAAACAAACAAACAAACAAACAAACAAAAAAAAAAAAAAGAAAAAAAGAAAACACAACCAAAAAAACACCAAAGCCCTAAAAAAAAAATCAACTCAGACCCACAACTTTCATACTCTGATAGAAAAGTGTTGTGCACATCAGCCTGAACTTTGTCTATGAACTTGGATGTCAGATACATTTTAACCTATGCTACATAATAATATTTTCTTCTTGATTAAAATACATTTAAAAAGGTAGACAGATTAAATCAAATTTGATGATAAGCCAGTAGTTATATAATTGTCTGGCTAGACATTTGTACATCTTTTTTGGGGGGGGAAAAAAATAAATCATAGTCAGTAGAATCAGACACTGGAGTTAAATGACATCATCATATTCTTTCCAGAAAAAGAAATATTCATCATCATATGCACCATATCTTTCTGTGGTCTGAAGCATACTCTGTATGTGTCAGTTATGAGCATCATTCAAGAGTGGCTGAGGTCCCTACCATACATAAAATAAATTAAATTATTATTTACTCAGAACCAAAACAAGTAGAAATGAAAGATAAACTGATCTAACTTTCAGTGACTCTTCATCCCTTTGTATACCTTCTTTAGTACTATATCTAGCTTAATTTTAAATGTGTTAGCTATCTTGTTCAGTTATGATCCTTTTTAATGTATAGGATAGAAAAGACCTTGTTTTAATCAGATGTTCCATAATATGATACAACTCTTACTGCAGTGTTCTCAATAATTCTTTCCAAATTCACATTCCATAGTCATAATAAAACCCATTTGCAAACATAAGCAATTTCCCTCTGATGATGTTTTTACCCTTTGATTAATTGCAAATTAATGCATTTCAAGCCAAAATTGTAGTCTTCACATGCACATACACTATCCATTTATAAGTCTGAGTGATACTTCACACACTATAAATCTCAAGTATTAATTTAAGTTTTAACTCCATTTCTCTTCCTGTTAAGAAGATACCTAAATCAAGTAACATGATGGAATCACAACATAAGAGAGACTGAGAAGGACTATTTTACTATCAATGACAGAAAAAAACCTAGTGGACCACATGAAAGGTCCCTCTAGGTTACGTTCCTGTCTCAAATAGCACCTAGTAGTTAGTTTCTTCCCAGATTCCTTTTCTTTAGTCCCTGCTAATCAATTTATTTGCATTGCAAAAACAGTCTGCATGGGTGCCACTAGGTCAGGTCATCAAAGTAGATTATCATGCTCTAGGTTATCAGACCTTATCAGGCCTTTAGAAATCTTGGAAGAAGGGTCAGGACCCTCATATTCTGCATGAAAGAATTTAAGGAGAACTCAAAAAAATAAATAAATAAACACTGCTCATAGATCTCTTTGGGCCTTGCTCAAGCATCTCCCCGCTAAATATTTGCACAACTAGCTCTTTCTTTTCACTTTTATCTTTCATCATATTCTGGGAATCTCATATTTTCTGCATTGATTTGTTCTACCATATTTCTCACGGTTTTATCTGTTCTCACATATCCTAGCAGTTCAGCAAAGCCTGCACCATCAGCGCACACTCACATACCCAGCATGAAAGCACACACTCGTATCATCAGTGCCTACGTGACCTTAGGTACCCCTCGAAAAATCAATAGATCAGTCCTCCCATTATATTATAATATCTGTATCCATAGCAATTTAAATTGAAAAGATCACAGAAAACTATCAAATAGTTCCAGATAAAGACACTTTGTATATTCCAAGTTGGGTATCAGAGCAATAACAGATCACACAAGAGAATGACTTCACATAATTTCCACCATTTATAGAAGCAATGATTTTGATATGTATTCTTCTCTCCCTCTACAACTTGTACTGACCTCCAAATGTTCTATTGACATTTACTTTAAATTGTTGCAAGAAAAATGAAGATTGCATTGTGCTTGTTATAATTCTAACCCTTGCTTATAACTTCAGCAAATTTTACTAGTTAAGAGTGAAGTTTTCATGCTTCTTTCTGCTTAAGGCCATATTGAATGTATTTAAATGTATCAGCAGAAACAGCTCAACCATTTCCATTTCCCAGAAAGAGGTCAGTGGGAAAAAAAAAAAATAATTGTTGAAACTATTAATTTAAGTCATATGGTTCGTTTAACACTACTAGCCACTTTATGTCTTGCATTCTGTAAGCAAACAATCACAAAGTTACATTTTCTGTCTTGATAAACATATAAAAATTTGAAAAACAATTTGGAAAACAGAGAATTGTTTTTCCATGCTTTAAGTGAGATTTGTATCTTAATTCCAAATCACTTCAATGAAGCACCCTGGCAGCGTGTTATTTAGTGAGTTGGAAATCTTATCAAAAATCCACTTCTATTTATCAGGTTTACACTATTGTATCGGGTCTGGCTGAGCCGATTTTCCCATTGCAGCCCTCCTGTGCAGCGCTTTTGCGCTGGGAGTCAGAAGGGTGTTGATAACACCCATGTTGTGACGACCACTGAGCAGCGCTCACACAGCACTAAGGCTCCTTCTAACATTCCCCCCACAGCAGGATAGGGGGGGTGGGGCAGGAGCCTGAGGGGAACATAACCAGGACAGCTGACCCAAACTGGCCAAAGGGATATTCCAGACTATATGGTGTCAGCTCAGCTACAAAGCTGGTACAAAGGAGGAGGGGCCAGGGGGTTACTCCTTGGTCCTGCAGAGGATCTGATACACGTTTTGGAGCCCCACTTCCCCAGAAGGGTCCAGACATCACCTGGGCATGGAAAGCAGAGAATAAATCTTTGGGGTGTTTTCCCCTTCACTTCCGCACGTGGCATTGCTTGGCTTTTCTTCCTAATGAAACTGCCCTTGTTTTCACCCACAAGGATTTTGTTTCCATCTTATTTTCCTTTCCCCTTTTACTCTGTAGAGGAGAGGGAGGAAGGGAGGAGGGTGATACAGTGGTTTGGTGGACATCACTTGCTCAGCCAGGGTTAACCCACCACAACTATCCATTTTGCAACATACAGAACTAAGTCTTCTACTGCACAGAGCTATACCATCTAGGGTGAGCAGACAGAGGCTACACTTGACTGTTCTATCTCCTATGAGAGTTTTCCCAGAAATGTTATACTCATACTAGAGTCAAGTGTAAGTCAATCACAGGAACTTCAGATGTCAGCACACCCCTGGTTTCCAGCATACACATGTTAGAGATTCAAGTAGAATCATAATATCATAGAATCCTTTAGGTTGGGAAGAGACCTCTAAGATCATCAAGTCCAGCCATCAAACAACCATCAAAGTAACATCAATATCTTCAGTTCCTTACGCTAAGAACATAAACAATAGGACATAGGAATATCTTCTTGAATAAGTCAGATCCAAGGCTGAGATATGAACAATGAGTGTTAAATGGGCTTGGTCCCTTTTGGGTTTCTTTGACCCCCTGAACTAAGGGAAGAGAAATGATTAGCCAAATCATTAAAACTATAAGACTACTGCTCCGGTAGTCTAAATGCCACACAACATATACTTGCAGTCTGACAAGATTCAACCAATTTTTTGTTTTCCAGACAGTGTTCACCATTGAGAAAGGATTACTATTCAGAATAATTTATTTTAGGCAATTTATTTGAAACCTCACACTATTCTATTTTACATATTTCAGGTAGATAGGAAAGACCAGCTCCATAGCCACATGCCTCTCCTTCCTCATTTCTGTGGATTCAGTTGTGTCTCAGTGAAGACACTTATGCTATAATTAAGAAATCCTTAGCTTGAGCATCTGCTTGATAAGCTGGGTTGTTGTGGACTCAGCCTCACCAATGCCTGACTTACCTGGTTGGAAAATCAACTTAAACAAAAATTATCAGAAGTGCACAGCTTAGGGTTTTCTCAGAATAAACTTGAGTTTTATGACATAGACAGTGGTCATGCTCTATCCTGCACTCAGCAGTGTAGTTTTTACAGTGAATCAATAAAGTGTAAAAACTGAAAAAAATATCAGATAAATAGAAATTATACAGGTAATTGAGGCTTTTAACATTCCAGTTAAAGCTGTCTTGCAGCAACTTTTGAAGGGCTAGAATAGTTTTACCTTGTTACACAGTCTTAGAAAGAAAATTTGCAAGACCCAATGCTGAAAAATAATTTTTATTCAGAGTTAAGTGACAGAACAGTAATTTCTCTTTTCCAAGTGTTTAAAGTTCTTGCTCTGAGATCAGAGGTGGTTTACCTTTTCATGGTAAAAGGCAACAGATTCATATGCATTGCTCAGGTAGATTCTGCAGGCACTTCTTGTGAAGTTCCTGAACCACAAAGATAAGAGTCCTTCAAACTGTGGTCCCAAGGTAACCATGAAAAAAGGGACAGCAAGCATCTGATGTCAACATTTCCTACTACTTATAAAAGGATGAAGCAACTCATCAATCTAGATTTCCAGCCATTTTTGGTGGACAGCTGCATGTTAGAGGCTAGACTCCGAAGAGTACTGCGGAGACAGTATAATAACTTTGATTTGTCATGTTTCTCCTGATAGCCTCTCTAATATTCATTTCCTTGCTAGGGAGAAACCCTCTTAGACACTACTATCCTCTTACTTGCTGAATTTTGAGGGGATAACCCTAAACTGAATGAACATAACAAGCCTGTAGGCATTATCTAACAGATCCTACTGACCCCAGCAGTCACAAATAGTCCATGGGAAAAGAATTGCCCAAATACCTGTCACGTCCCTCCTTCCTTAGGTATAATCAGTTGCTCTCAAACCTGAATTAAGTTACAGGACATGGGTTCAAGTTATTAGGCTTCCTATGTATGGAACTGATTTGAAAGGCAACCTGTCTCTGTGAAAGATTCTGTTTCTACATGCCTCACATGAGTGACAATCTGTCACAGTGACACGTGAGAAGGCACAGCTGGTTAGATTTTCATTTTTAAAACTGTACTTTCTTACCTGTTCCAGAGCAATCTTTATCTGTCTCTAAGACACACTGAAAGTAAGTGCTGAACTAGAGCTGCAAGAAAGGTGCTGGAGATGCATATGACTACTGAATTAGCTGAGCTGTGAAGACTAACCTTCTATATCTACCACTCTTGGACTAACTTTCATCTGAGTTTCACTCATCTCCTAGAACAGAGATTAATTATTTTTGATTACTGGTGATATAATGGCTAAACCTGCTCATTAGACTAATCTAGGTCAACATCATGCGTGACCTGTAATAATGGTTCCACTATGTCTTGTGAAGACTCTGTTAAGGTCAAATAGCTATTTGCCTACCTGAAACATTTTTCATAATCAATCCCTAAAATACACTGACAATTAGTACTTTTTATTTACACAAGGAATTGAGGTCTCTTAATTTACAAAAACTATCTGCCAATAACTCACATTTCAGTTCTGCAGCAACATGCAGCAACATTTACATCAATCATAGAAAGTAGTTCAGTCATATATTTTAATATATATCTTGAAACCTAATTATCCTACGTCAACCTGATTATGTCTTTTTAAATGTCTGCTTTTCTTATTTGCTATAAGTAAGCTTTCAAACACAAAATATACTAAGCAGCATTTCATCTGAATCCTATCAAACAAAGCTATTGAAGCATGAGGTCTATATAACCACTGAAGCAGAAGACCATGCTATTACATGGATAAATGCTTTGGAGTTACTGAAGCAACACAAAAACAATCATAGAAACATGGCTTTTGAAACCTTCATAAGCAAGTCATTTTAGGAAAAAAGTTTGTACACACATATATATGACTACACACATGCATAACTATAAGCCATTTGACATCAAGCCTCCAGAACAGATATACATGTTTTTGACTAAAAATCA
>NW_008617419.1:1498-1742 GCF_000691845.1 Merops nubicus | reverse complement strand
TCTGGGCTGGATATTTCCTGTCGATCCGCTGCTGGAAAACAAAAGGATTTTGCAGAGCAGAAACCAGCGGGCAGGGAATTAACGCTCCCCCCCATTTTTGTAAACGAAATCATCGCCAAATTAAGGCAAAACGCTGCGGGTATTTTTGCGGTTTTGTGTATTTCGTTTTTAACGAAAGTGGGACGAGACGCCATCGGGATTATTTCGGTTTTTACGAAAGAGAAAACCTTATTTTTCGTGATTT
>NW_008617419.1:0-1082 GCF_000691845.1 Merops nubicus | reverse complement strand
GCGGTTCCCTCTACCGAGGAGCCGTCGTCCCCTCGTTCCCTCTCCCCTGCACCCTTCTTTCTTCACCGATCTCTGGCAATTCGGGCCCACAAGATCCACCCTCTCCTATTCTTCCTCCCCCACCCCCCTTCTCTTCCTCCCAGGATTTAGCAGTTTTATCCCGATGCGGGTGTCCTTCCTCTCTGTAAAAGTCGTAAGTACCTTGAGGTGGGAGGAGTAAATTCAGCCTGACACTGAGAGCGCTTTTGTTGAAACAGGAGAGACTTGCGGTGTCCCTACTTAAATATGACACATGTGAGTAATCTCTTCCTATACAATATCGGAATAGGCAATTAGATTTTTTTCTTTCTAGAGGGCTGGCGGGGAAGGGGCTGAAGGGAAGGCGGAGAGCTTGTGCTTTAGGTTGGGCGGTGGTCTTGTTTATTTTTTTTCTAAGAAAGCTGGTGGGACATGGCCAAAAAAAATGGGGTTTCTTTTGCAATTCAGCCCAGCAGATATAAAAAGCAAAACAAAACAAAAAAATAACCAAGGCAAAGGAGTGAGGATGGGGATGAGACCCGGTGTGTGGCGGCTCTCTGCTCCGCGAAGCTTCTTATTTATAGGAAAATAAAAGGCAACCGAAGGAGGGAGGGTGTGTGGAAGAAAATAGCATGACGATAGTCGCGATATCGCTGCATGCTCTCAGCGCGAGGTGCCTGTCGCGGCAGTATTCGTTCTATGGGAGAAGGGGGACAATGATGGTGTGCGGCCGCGGATGGAGCCTCCGCGCCTGGCCCCTTTCTCCTTCCTGCGGAGGGATTGACTCCGGTATGGGGTGCGTGAACCCCCTCTCCCCCCAGAATTGGCTTCAGGGGTATTTCGCTGTTTTAAAAATCATAATAAAAATACAAAAACGGGAGGAGAGGTGGTCCCCGGCTGGGCCGCGGTGAGTCTGGCTCCACGGGGCGGCGAACAGCGCCCGGGGCCCCCAAAACGGGGAGAAATTCCCCCCAAACGGGGTGGGGCAGAGCCGGAATTTGGCCGCATGATTTAACCCCCACCCACCACCACGGCGCGCCGGGTGCTGGCCGGGCTCCCTTCTG
>NW_008617418.1:7895-9577 GCF_000691845.1 Merops nubicus | reverse complement strand
CTGGCTGCCTTTGTTCCCGTGGAATACGGTCCTGGTGCTGCCGGGTCCCTCTGCTGCGCGGAGCCGGCTCCGCTGCCCTCGCCGCCGGGTTTTCCAAACCCCGTTGCTCCTTCTCCCCCCTGACAGCTGCCAGGGACCGTGTGGCCCTCGGCCCCCTCTGTCCATTCATCGCCGCCGCGGGCTCCGCGGAGCCCTGACAAATGCTGGCAGTGTTTTGGGCAGCTGCTGGAGCTGGGGGGGGGCTCGGGGAAGGGGAAGGGGCCGGGGAGCCCCGAGCCCACCTGTTCCCCCACACAGACACCCCTCTATCTCCAGGATGTTTTCGTCGTGGCCCCGAGTTGCTGTGGTTAAATGACAGACTGAGCTGCTGCTGCCGCCGCCCTCCCGGTTTTGCTTAAGCTGGTGGCCTCTTAATCTTTCTTTTTGTCCTTTCTGTTGCCGTTTGTCATCCCAGTGATCTTCTTTCAGGAGTAAGGCATGCCCAGGAGAGCCAGGCAGGGTGAAGCCAGTCCCGTTTCTTCGTCCCTGGCTGAGCAGTGTGCGTGCAGCCATCCTGGTGCCAGCTTGCTGGAGGGCCCTGTCTGCTCCTGATGCCACTGCCCCTTCTGGATGTCACCCTTGGAAGTGGCATTGCAGACCTTGTCCCCAGGCTTTTGTAGCACACTGGCTACATTTGCCAGTTAGTGTGATAAGTTAGGACTTCTTAAGAGCCTTTGCTGGTATCCTTCTCGTGGCAGGGATCAGAGCAGGGGGTGAGTTGTGCTCTTTAGCTTGGCCTGGGTCCTCCCTGCCCCTTTCCAGCTGGGAGATGCCTTGGCTCCTGTGAAATCTTCATGCCTTTCCCAGTCGTAGGTGGCTTGGATGTGTCTGGTGTCCCTGTGCTCAGCCACCACATCGCCTTCAACACTGCTCTCGGGGCCAGGATGGTGCCTTTCCATCTCTAGAGACAAAAGGGACAGAGTTTGGGTTTGTGCACGAAACCGGTGGCAGAACAAGGGTTTGGGAGAGCCCACCCTTCCTGGGCTGTGGGCTGAGGATCCTCTCAGGCACTGGTGCCTACAGATTCCCCACCCTGTAAAAGGGGCCGTGGCGCCGACCTTGCAGCCCAGGGAGCTGCGGGGCTGAGCCACGCAGGGGTTTCGGTGGCAGAGGTGGGAGGACTCTGTCAAGGCTAAGCATCTTTAGTCCCCGGCTTGTGTTGGGCGTCTCGGAGGCCTGCTGCTCCCGCTAATCTGTTTTGGGGCCTTAGAAAGCAACAAAGGCTTATCTGAGCCGCTGGCCCAAAATAGCCACGAGCGTCGGGAGGACGTCTCGGTGCGAGGCCCCGCCGACAGCCAGCTGGAGGAGGTCTCGGTGCGAGGCCCCGCCGACAGCCAGCTGCTGGAAACCTTCTCTGCGCTCTGCCGGGCGTGTGTAAAAGGCCCCCTTTGTTTCCTGCCAGCCCACACACTGACAGCGCATTCCTCCTCTCCTCACCAGATATTTGGGAAGGTTCTCGGTGTTTAATCTCCCGGAGAACCTTGGGGGATTGGAGCTTGAAGCGTAAATCCCGGCTCTGCCCGCGCCGGGAGCTCCGCGCTGCCTCCCAGTCTCCCGCTCAGGCTTCTGTGTCGACTGTGGTTTCAGGCAGACGAGTGGGAGTTGGAGGAGCTGGAGGGCTGGACTGGCCCTCGCTGAGGGGA
>NW_008617418.1:4558-7814 GCF_000691845.1 Merops nubicus | reverse complement strand
GCCAGCCACGGGGCACGTTGGCAGAGAGCTGCCTCTTGAGCCTCTCCTCCTGTCTGCTCACCATCCCCTGGAGCCAGCCGGGGCAGGAGGGAAAAGCGTTTGGTTGCCCTCCCGCTCCCCCTTCGCTTCCTGCCCCCAGGGGAGCCTTTCTCTGCCGGGGGAGGGGAGCAGGAGCTGGCCCTCACCCTCCCAGGGTTGAGCAAGACGGGGAGTGGCTGCGGGGCCGGGGCCGGTTCAGCCGCCCCAGCAGCTCGCAGGGCTGCCCCGGGCAGAGATCGGGCTGCCCTGCTCCACTAACCTCCAGTCATCCCTCCTGCCCGGGGGTCACCTCTCTGTCACCCTGTCCTCCTGTCTGGGACCGGGGCAGGCGGTGGGCGGAGGCTGCGCTGCAGCCAGAGGTTTGGCACCTTCTCAGAGGGGATTAGAGGGAAATTTGTTTCTGGAAGTCTGGCCCTCTGGCTGGGGTGGTGTCTGGGTGATGGAGGAGGAAATGAGCACAGCCATTTCCAGCCCTTTCTCCCGTCAGCCCAGTTTATCCCAAGCTGGGAGACTGCTCCGAGCAGGAAGGTGCTGACAGCTGAACAAAACCTCCCTGCGACCACGGCCCGGGGCAGAGCCTCAGCCACCGCCTGGCACGGAGGGTGCTGGGCCCTTGGCATGGTGCAGGGCTGGACAGAAGAGCTTCTGTGCCCCGCTGTGCCCACGTGCCTGCTGCCAGCACCCCCGGCGTGCAGGTCCCTGCTCTGATCTCTGTTTGTCCACAGCTCTGTGGAGCTTTGCAGCACCCGGGGCGGTGTCGGGGCACGGGGGCACCCAGTGCTGAGGAGGGTTGTGTTTGTACACTGCAGGGAGCAGGGCCAGGAGCCTTTCCCCCTTCTTCTGGGCAAGGGGCAGAGCTGACGGGACCCAGCCGAGCCGTGGGGGTGGGATGTCAGGCTGGGGTGGCCCCGGTGGGTCTGGGCTGGGCTGTGGCTCTTGCTTTGTGCAGCCTGGAGGGTGGATTTGGGGTGTGTGCTGCTGGGATCGCAGGCTGCCTTGGCTCTTCACCAGGAATGCTCCCGAGGGGTTGGTTTGGGTGGCTTTTCTTCCTGCTCTGCTTTTTGCTGGTTGAAGGCACACCTCGAAGCTGCTGAGTGTGCTCACTGGTGTCTCCTGGCACCTTGGTGCAGGACAGTGCCTCTTATTCCCTGGGGTCACTGACCTGCACTGATGGTTTGCTCCCCTCTGTACCTTGGTGAGAGCAGAGGGCAGGTGGTAACATCAGGCTTTGAAGGTGTGCTTGAGTGGAGACTTTTTTTGTGTGTTTAGGAGGCTCCCTGAAGTGGCATGTGGCATCCAGAGAGATCCTTGCCCCCAGATGAGACCCGGTGCTGGGCTGAGATGGGTGTTGGGAGGGAGGCACACCTGAACTTTCATCTCCAGGGGCAGCAGAGGAGGAGGTGGCAGCCTGGGGACAGCTGCCCACACGTGGAGCTCTGCTCTGGAGCTGGGTTTGGCTGGTTACACTGACCAGGCTGTGACACTGCTCACTCCATCAGCCTCACCAGCCCCAACCCCAGGGTTAGATCAGCCCGGGGAGGCGGCTGCCAGCGGTTGGACTCACGGTTCATCTCCCGTGGGCAGGAACCAACACCAGAGAGAGGTGGTTTGGCCCTGGCAGAGGAGGTGTTGGCAGGATCTCTGCTGCCTCGCCTGCACGGGGCACGTGCCCCTGCCCATGCCACCTCTCCAGAGCCCAGCGAGGGGCTCAGGGGGTGTCTGGGGCAGGCAGGGGCTGTGTGTGGGGGCAGGAGCAGTGGTCGGTGAGGGTTGTGTGGGGCACAGAGGTGAAGGACGGGCTCTTCTCTTCCCCAGGTCTACAAGGGCTTGGACATCATCACGAACAAGGTTTCTCCCCAGGAGCAGCGTCTGTGCAGGCACCACATGATCAGCTTCGTGGATCCCCTTGTCTCTGACTACACGGTGGTGGATTTCAGAGACAAAGCCGTGGCTCTGATATCCTTCCACGCTGCAGCCTGCCTGGCTGAGCAGATAGGAACTTCACAGCCAGGCCTGCAAGAGGGACCAGCGTTTGCATCAGCCTTGGGCTCCCCACGTGGCAACTAACTCTGGTTTTTGGAGGATACTGCTGGCAAGAGGGGCTCAGAGCTTCTTTTGCCCACCCTCCCTGGGATGGGGAGCTCTGCTGCACTGCAGTAGTGCTGAGCTGGGCATTGCCCTCTCTGGGTGACCCTGAGTTTTGGTGGTAGCTGGCACAGGTAGCAGAGGGTAGTGAGAGATGAGGGACCCCTATAACTCCATCCTGCAGCCCCAGTGGCTCTGTGGGGCTGGGAAAGTGGGGTCTGGGCCCCAGGCTGCCTCTCCCCACAGCCCTCCCTCCTTGCCTTGCATCTCTGTGTATGCTCCCTGACTCTGGCACATTGAAGATATCTTTGCTCGAGACAAAATCCCAATTGTTGTGGGAGGAACCAACTACTACATCGAGTCCCTGCTCTGGAAGGTCCTTATCAACACCAAGGTACTGCTGGGGGGCTGCGTGTCCCTCTGAGCCCCCTGGCTCAGTTCTGGGCAGGCTTCCCATGACCGGGCAGGGTGCTGCTGCTGCTAGAGTGGGGCAGGGAGAACCCAAAGCCCCTTGTTCACCCCGTGGGTCTGGGGGTCTTCTCGCTTGTGCTGGCCCTGCACATGGAGGAGTGGCTTGACTCAGGGCTGCCTTGTGCCCCCCAGGAGAAGGGCAGCGCAGCCGGCGGGCGGGGCACGGACAGGAAGGTGGAGCTGGAGCAGCTGGATGGTGCTGAGCTCCATCGGCGCCTGAGCCAGGTGGACCCCGAGATGGCAGCCAGGGTGCACCGCCACGACAAGCTCAATGTGGCCAGGTGAGCTGGGTGTGCTGGGGGCAGGGGTGCCAGGCCCAGCACCCCTTCCTGAGGGAGTGGTGTGCCTGGGAACACAGCAGGAGGGGTTCTCCCATCCCAGGCGGGTGCTCGGGGACCTTGGGGCGTGGGGGTTGAGGAGAGATCTGTCAGCAGAGACCTTTGGCCGTGCAGCCCCCAGCTTGAACTGCCTTTGGGGTCCAGGATGGGGCATTGCTCCTGGACTGTGTGCACTGCCCAGGGCTGTTCCTGCTGCCCTGCCCCAGCAGCAGGGTTTATCTGGAGCTATTTAAAGAGCAAGTTGCTGTGCTGGCCGAGTAGCATAGCTGAGCTCTGTGGGAACAGCACGGCAGCAAGACCAGGCTTGGCGCCTCCCCCGGCCC
>NW_008617418.1:3747-4122 GCF_000691845.1 Merops nubicus | reverse complement strand
GTCCTCACCCCGCCTCTGAGCTCCCTCCAACTCTGCTCACAGGAGCCTCCAAGTGTTTGAGGAGACGGGGATCCCCCACAGCAAGATCCTGCACCAGCAGCAGGGGGAGGAAGGTGGGGGGCCCTTAGGTGGGCCCCTGAAATACCCACACTCCTGCATCCTGTGGCTCCACGCAGAGCAGGCAGGTGAGAGCCGAGTGAGCGATGCAGGATGAGGCCCCGCTCCCCGCACCCCCTGGGCTCTGCCTGCTGGGTCAGGAGGCTGGTGGTGCTGAGCCGAGTCCTGGCGCCTTGTCCAGCCCTGGGCTTCCTCAGGGCACGGCTCGGAGCTGCTGAGCACATCCTGCCCCCCTCCCCAGCTCCGGAGCAGCCGCCG
>NW_008617418.1:2342-3725 GCF_000691845.1 Merops nubicus | reverse complement strand
CTGCTGGAGGAGCTGCGGGACTTCCACCGGCGCTACAACCGCCAGAAGGTGGCCGAGAACCGGTGGGTGAGAAGCCAGCTCTGTTTCTGCTCCTGCTCCCACCAGCCAGACCCAGGCAGGGCCCAGAGCGACCCTCCCCAGAGCAGCTCTAGTGTACTGCTGCTCCCACTGCTCCCCTGGCAGCGCCCGCTCCTGCAGCAGGGCCAGCAGATGATGGGGCTGCCTCTCGGGGACACCACCATCAGAAAGGTCTGGACCAGCCAGGTCCTCCAGCACTTCTGACCTTTCCTGCCAGCACCCTTAGACCAGGGCTGGTCAGGCAGCAGAGTCCCCGTGGGTCTCAGAGTTGAGTTAATTCTGCCTGGACCATACCCGCCGAGCGGTGACATTTCCCCTCAGGAAAAGTTACATGGTGCTGCCCGAGTGCTCCCACAGTAAAGCTGGCATGAGGTGGCACCAAAGGTCACAGGATGTGGTTCCTGTGTGTGCCTGGCTTGGCTTGTCCCCTGAGGCCATGGGGTGGTGTCACCCAGGGAGGTCCCTGCAGGGTGAGGCACAGAGACCTCAGCTATCCTGGGGAGGGTTGAGGTCTCCCACTGTTCTGAAGCAGATGGCCTTGACCCCATCTCTTGTCTTGTTCTCCAGGCAGGATTACCAGCACGGCATCTTCCAGTCCATTGGCTTCAAGGAGTTCCACGAGTACCTCATCAGTGAGGGGAATTGCTCACCCGAGACCAGTGCCCTGCTGCTGCAAAAAGGTGGGAGGAGCACCCTGTGAGCCCCATGTCCCTCAGCCCCACGCAGCTCCAGGTGACACTGCGTGGTGTGTGAACCAAGCTCAGACCCTGGGGCAGGTCTTGTTGGGGCTGAGCTGCACCTCTCTCACTGCATTTTCCACTTCTGCCAGCCCATGGGGGCAGGGAGTCCAGTGCCTGGAGAGCATCTCTGAACACACAGAGAGCAGTTCCTCACTCCCTGAGAACCTGAGAATCACTTTGGTTGGAAAAGACCTTAAAGATCATCAAGTCCAACCATTAACCCTGCTCTACCAAATCCTCCTCTAAGCCACATCCCCAAGCACCACATCTACATGGATTTAAACACATCCAGGGATGGGGACACCACCACCTCCCTGGGCAGCATATTCTGATACTTGACCCCTGGAGAAGCTTGAGGCCACTCCCTCTTGTTCTGTCACTAGTTATTGGTGAGAAGAGACCAGCACCTTCCTCTCTACAACATCCTTTCAGGCCTCCTTGCAAGATGTGTTGGACACAGCATGACTTGGGGTCTGGAGCTGGTCCACCAGTGTGTGGGTGATGGGATCCCAGCTGTGGAGAGCAGGGCTAGGAAGAAGAAATGAAGCAGAACTCAGCATCTGGT
>NW_008617418.1:1181-2281 GCF_000691845.1 Merops nubicus | reverse complement strand
TGGTGGGAAGGGATCTGGGGATCTAGCAGATCACAGCAGGAGTCAGCAGTGCTGCACTCCTCTCCTTGAGCAGAGCTGCTCTGCTGCTGAGCACAGCGGGGGTCCCGGGCAGAGGCAGTCTGTGTGGAGAAGGGTTCAGTGTGAAGTGGAGATGGAGGCTGAGGAATGCACAGAAATGATAAAGGGCTTGAAAACAAGTCTGGTGCAGAAGGGGCTTGTTGTGTCTGCTTGGGAGATGATTGCAGGGGGGTGTGATAAGTCTGGTATTAAATATTGGAAGGCTGCAGAGTGGTGAAGCATCCTCTGGGCCCAGGACAAGCAGTCCTGGGCTCCATCCCTGCAGAGAACTCTTCAGCTAGGCCTCAGGAGAGCAGAGCAGTCCCTGAACAGCTTGTCCTACCTGCTAAAATAAAACTAAAGCTTTTCTTTTTTACTTTCTGTTTCAAAGGGATCCAGGCCCTGAAGCAGGCGACCAAGAAATACGCTCGGAGACAGAACAAATGGGTCCGGAACCGCTTCCTGAGGCGTGAGTCCTCTGCCCCTGACTCACCACCCCTGCCCTGCCTCACCACCCCTGCCCTCACCTCTCTTCTCTCCCCTCCTCAGCACACCCACTGCTCCCAGCAGCAGGGCACAGGGGTGGCTTGGCCACCTCAGGGCAGTGTGTGCTGGGGGAGGCAGGAGTTTGGCAGAGATCACACACCCTGTCTGGATTCCTCCTGCTGGCCCGGGCTACCCTGGCTCTGTGGGTGTCTGCTGCTGGCCAGATCCCTCCAGGAGGCACCCAGGGTCCCAGGCCACCCATGAGAGTCTGCCCCAGGTCCTTCCCACAGGTTTGGGCTGCAGAGCAGCTGCTTGGCCATCCAGACACAGCTCACCCAGCACAGTCCATGTGTGTTGTGCCTGTGGCCTCTGCCCAGACACTGGGGAAGTCAGCTTCTCCTCACTGCTTCCCCTGGGCCCCTGTCAAGGGAAGATTTCCCCTCCCAACAGAAATGCTCTCAGGATGGTTGATGCTCCAATGGGGCAAAGTGAGCCACAGCATCATAGAATTGTTTTGATTGGAAGAGACCATCGAGTCCATTCCCCCCACACTGCCC
>NW_008617418.1:590-841 GCF_000691845.1 Merops nubicus | reverse complement strand
GCTTCAGTGCCCTTCTCTGGCCACACTCCAGCCCCTCAAGGTCCTTTTTTGTGAGGGTCCCAAAACTGACCCCAGGATTCGATGTGTGGCCTCACCAGAGTCCCTGCAGCCTATCCTGCTGATGGTTCCTGAGGGGCTTGGGGAGGGGATGCCCAGCACAGCCCCTCTCCCCACGCACCCACACGCTCCCTGCGTGGGGCCAAGAGCCCAGTTGACAGCTGCCCTCCAGATTAGGAGCAGGAGCCCATCGG
>NW_008617418.1:0-530 GCF_000691845.1 Merops nubicus | reverse complement strand
CAGGGAGCCAGCAGGACTTCCCCAGCCCAGCCCCAGCCCTGGAGCAGGGCCAGCAGCAGCAGCTGGGAGCCGGGCACTTGTTGAAAAGTGCCTGGCAGGGGCAAAGCAACAATAATTTAAAGAAAAAAAAAACAAAACACAAACAAAATAAAAGGCAGGGAGTAACTCGAATCAAAGGATGGGCTTTGAACGAGGTGCAAGAGCTTTCCTGGAGCCCTGTGCTTGGTGGCTGTGTCTCACCTTTCTGCTGGCAGGTGTGCTTCAGATCAGCCCTGTCGGGAGCCTGTTTGTGGTCACAGCAATAAAAAGCAGCATGCCACTGCCTGGCCCGGGCAGCCCCTGGTGGCTTTGTCCCAGCAGGGCCATGTGCCCAGTGTCCTCAGCAGGGTGGCCACTGTGCCAGGGGTGGGGGCTCTGACTGCTGATGTCCCCCCTTGAGGCTGTGGCAAGCGCTTGGTGCCCTCACGCCGGGCTGGGGGAGGCCAAAGGGTGGCTTTAGATCTTAGAATCACAGGCTGGTTTGGGTTGAA
>NW_008617417.1:733-1039 GCF_000691845.1 Merops nubicus | reverse complement strand
AGGAGTCCTATAAAAATATACTTTACTCGAAGGGAGAGGCCATGGGCATATCCCAGTGGGTTCTCTCAAAGTTGCTAGGGGACTCAGCCCTCTTTTTATCATAATTTCCCAGCCGCATATGTTCCTTCTCCTTTCCCCATCGGTTGAGGTACTAGGAGAGTACAGACTTCCCAGTACGCCTACTACATATCTCCCTTAACATGTACCCCCTTCACATCAGGCACTGTATGTCTCATTAACTTCATTTTATGCCTCCCCCGGAGAGAAGTTACTATGTAGAAGTCCATTTGTCAGAAGCAGGGCTAC
>NW_008617417.1:0-511 GCF_000691845.1 Merops nubicus | reverse complement strand
CGGAGCCGCGCTACATCCCGCCAGCACTCGCCGCCGCTGCATCTCCTTCCCCGCCATGGAGCCGAAACCGCGCCGAGCCGAGCCGCACCATGCCGAACCGCACCCCGCCGGCGCTGCATCTCCTCCATTTCCCCTCCTCACGGAGCTGCTGCCGGCCATTGAGACTCACAGCTGGTATTTCTGCCACTTGCCGTGCCCTGCAGCTCTATGTCCGCAGTCTCCTACTGGAGCTGCGCTTTCTTAAAGGCACCGCACAGTTTTGCCCCGCTGGAATACGCTGCTGCAATTTCTGCTCCCGGCCGTCTTGCCACGCCTCCATTTTGACTGCGGCTTTCAGGCGCCATCTTGTCGTCACTTCCGGGAACTACATTCCCCAGAAGGCTGCTGTTCCAGGACTTCCTGCCGACGTCTTCCTGTCGCCTGGAAACTCAATTCCCATCATCCAAAAGACTTCCCAACAACGCCATCTTGTGGACTGGTAAGCCAAACCTTTGAACTTTCAATTTCCAAC
>NW_008617416.1:0-636 GCF_000691845.1 Merops nubicus | reverse complement strand
CACCCGGGCTCCGCGCAATAGCCATTTCCCAACTGTGGGAACGGAGGCATTACGCAGGACTCCTCACCCACGGGGGCTGGGGCTCCTCTGTGCCTGGCCTCTCTGGGCACTGGCTTCGTCAGCAGTGCTCTGATGCCTGGGCCCAGGCTGGCGAGGTAGGACAGCGAGCCTTGGGCTTGCCAGTTTGGGAATTTTTGACAGGAGTCAGCATGACTGGGACTCCTTCCTCTATCTGGCACGGACAGGGTCTGCCAACATCTGAATTAGGTGCTGGAGCCTACTGCCTTGAGGGAGTGTTGGGGAATGCCTCTTGCTCTTGTTTCTTGTGCAAGCAAGCAAATGTAATAGTGCAACGTGGCTTTGAAAGCTAAAGTAATTAGGATGCGTCACGATGCCGACTGGCAGCTCCCTGCTCCTCTAGTCTCTGGGTCCTGCTTACCCTGTGCCCAGCTCTGCTGCTGACTCACGTTAAAGCCACCTTCTCCCTAAGGGCTGGGGGGTCAGGCCAGGGCCCAGCCTGCTCCGTGGCTCTCCTCGCTCCCACGCAGTTCCCGCTGGGCCTCCTGTGGCAGCACCGGCAGGACGCACCCACTTCCTAAAGAGTCACCTTCTGGGAACACTGCCGAGCGCCCGGGG
>NW_008617415.1:827-1146 GCF_000691845.1 Merops nubicus | reverse complement strand
CCACGCACGGGAAGAGCCGGGCAGGGATGCGGCCCCACGGGTGGCTCGAGGGGGTCGTGCTGGGGGCAGCGGCTGCTCTGCAAGAGGGACCAGGGCCGCCGGACCGTGTCAAGGACAAATTATTCTAATGAGCTTCCTCCTGTAAATGAGCCGCCCGCCAAAGGTGCACAGGAAAAACCCCACGATGCTTGTGCCGGGTTTCCGACGTCCCTCACAGCCGAGCGGGGCAGCCGGGATGCCACAGGGTCACCTCTGCCTTCCACCAACCTCCGTTTAAGGGCAACTCGGGCCCGATTCGGTGTACAGTGACAGTGGCTTA
>NW_008617415.1:0-700 GCF_000691845.1 Merops nubicus | reverse complement strand
GGCCCTGGCACAGAGGATGCAGCCAGTAAATTTCCACTGGGGCAGCTCCCAGTTAATGAGCTCAGTGCGTGACCCCGGCCAGAGCAGGAGCGGCCAGCGGTTGAGAGGAATTCCCCAGGAAAGCTGAGACGAGCGGGGACAAGAGGGGACAGGGACCCTGCCTGTGGCCCCATGAGTGGCCCCACGCATGTCCCCCGGGGCCAGGACCCAGCCTTTAACCAGATGAATAGCCCAGGGCAGGCTGGAGGGGTGAAGCTCACACCAGTGAGGAATTAAAGATGGTGAAACGGGGGCCTGGGGGTGTCGTTTGGCTCAGAGGTGGCTTTTGAAATGAAAAACCTGATGATTTGGGGATTTGCAAGAGCATTGGCTCAGCCAGCACCTCTCACTTGCTCCACAACCCGGTGCCCTGTGGGAACAAACCCTCGCTGGCCGTGGGAGCTTCGCCTCCCTGCGTGGGTGCTCCTGGTGTTGTGTCAGCTCCAAGGTCAGTGCTGATGAGACAGGACTGAGCAGAGCCCTCCCTGCTCCCTTCCACCTTTAAAAAACAAGTCCAGACATCTTGTAAGATGTTATTTGATGGCTGGATCACTTTTGCCTTCTCTGTATTTTGCTATTTTAGAGCTAGACTCTAGAATCCTGCAGAGCAAAGTGAGCAGCTGAGCAAGGGCTCGTTAGACCCATGGGTGGATCCAGCAAG
>NW_008617414.1:0-1356 GCF_000691845.1 Merops nubicus | reverse complement strand
AAGGCTCTTTTAAGAGCCACCCACTTTTTCAACAAAAGAGTTGTAATTTCTACATTTCACTTTTGATGATAGTGCATTCTGTTACTGGTGAATGTTCAGTCTCAATGATCTAAAGGGTCTACACGTTCTTTTATCCTTTCTGGTCTCTATGCTCATGTTTAAGCCTTTCTAGGACCCAGTTATTGCCAGTGTTTTCTTCACACTGTATGTTATACATATGCTGTTGTGGGGTATTTCGATTTCCAGGTTTTTTGAGTGTTATCTTCCCTCTTCTGTGGGCTTCCTGTGTGCTTGTATTCAGCTAAAGTCCCTGTTGTCTGAAATGATAAAGAGATGGTTGTGGAGTTTGCTCTGCCTGACTGGCCAGTTTCAACAGGGGTCTGTCCCTTCTCTGTTTTCGTACCGTGAAATGTGTCCCTTAGACAGGGATAACTTAATTGTCTTTGAGGACTTAAGTGATTAGTAAGGAAGCTGTTTTTTTAGTGTGTTGTGTCATTAGTCTTCCCTAATTAAAAAAAAAAAAATCTATTCAAAATGTGTGTCTTAAACGATTACTTAAGCTATTTCCTTTTTCTTTTCTTTCAGTTCTAAGGTTCCTAATACAAGACCGTTAACGATTTCAGAACAGACTAATATGCAGACAGAGGTCTAATTGTGCGTCACACTGCGATTTCTTAGCACCTGCTGGTCCCTCATGGGCATTTCCGAAGTTTGTCTTTTTGCCTCTTACAGCATCAGTTTAAAACCTCGGACTCAGGGACACAGGAAAAACCCGCAATAAACGATGACGAGGCAGTCCCAGAGGCTCAGGAGCGACGCGTTTCGGGGAGGCACAGAGCCGCGTTTCTGCGGCGGTATGAACCTGTCACGTTTTAGGTGATCCAGAGGTGGGTGTTTCGCGAGGGTCTGTGGCGGGTGAGGTACACGAAGAGCGATGACGTGTGTTGCTGGGGGGCAGGAGTGGAGCGGGGTATGTGTTCTCAGGCTCAGAGCGTGGTGTATTTGCGGGGGCGGAAAGTGCTGTGTGTTTCGGGAGCTGCAGAGTGCTCGTGTAGTCTGGGGGACGCAGAACGATGCGTTTCTTGGCGGACGGGACTGGGAGAGCTGTGTTGGGGCGCGCGGGGGGGGGGAGCCGCAGACCCATGAGAGTTTCGGGGGGCGCGGGGACGATGCGTGTGTCGGGCGGTGCACGGTGTCGCTGGCGGCGGGGAGAGAAAATGGAGTGCGTGTTTCAGGGCGCACTGCCTCTTTCGGGAGCACAGCGAGCTGTGTGTTTCGGTGAGAGTCAGTGTGCTCTGCGTGTGTGCTGGGGACACCGCGGGTGTGCGTGCAGAGCATTTCATAGGCAAAGCCTGG
>NW_008617413.1:11526-11785 GCF_000691845.1 Merops nubicus | reverse complement strand
GGGTGGCGTCACGCGTGTTTCCCCCGAACTCTGGAGCGTCGCAGGAAGTTGGAGTGCTCCCCAGCTCAATTCCTGCTTAAAAAAATAAGGAAAATAGACTTAGTATCTCGTCACCACAGCTCTTGTGGGTGGTAGGGAAGTCCAGCTGCAGCGCAGGTGCTGTGGAAAGGTAGAGGGATCATCAGATCAGACTCGGGCGCCTGTCTGACGTGGGGCCAGGCTGCTGCTGCTGGGAACCAGCCCGCCGCTGCCCCGGTCC
>NW_008617413.1:1031-11492 GCF_000691845.1 Merops nubicus | reverse complement strand
CTGGCGACAGCAAGCGTGGGCTCAGGAGAGAGGAGGCTCACAGTGTGGGCATTTGTGGCCTGACCCCCTTTTAGTCCACTGGGGATGTGCTGCTGCTTTTCTAGATCTGTATTTGTGCTGCCTCGGGAGAAACAGCAGAGTCCTCTTTCTCCACTGGGGACAAAGGGAACAGGCTCAGACCATCAGCTTGAGAAAAACCTGTGTGGACAAAGTATCATAGAATGCTTTGAGTTGGAATTCACCTCAAAAGCTCACTTAGCCCAACCCCCCTGCAGTGAGCAGGGCCAGCCCCAACTAGATGGGCTTGCTCAGAGCCGCATCAAGCCTGAACTTGAAAGTCTCCAGGGATGGGGCCTCCACCACCTCTCTGGGCAGCCTGTGCCAGTATTTCTCATAGTAAAGAACTTCCACTTAATGTCTACTCTAAATCTACCCTGCTCAAGCTTAAAACCATTGTCCCTTGTCCTGTCTTATTTGGTAGTACCAAATAAGGTAAGAGCTTCTCCAGGGCACTGAAAATGCAGCAGAAAGCTGCAGAAATAGATCCTGAGAGAACGAGTGACAGGATGATAAACTGCAGATGAAATTCAGAGTTGAAAAATCTGTTGTGCACAGAGAAAAAAAAAATCTATCCTAATTCTAAGGACGTGGCAGTTTGGTCTCCACTGGTTGGTGTCACTCAGGAGGAGATTTAGGGTTTCAGTGGATGATATTATTATTACAGAGTCATCCACATGTCAAGTGAGCAGATTTAACTTCAGGCATGATTACAAAAGAGAAAGAAGACAGAAGAGAAGATATTATTGTGGCTGTGTTGCCTGTGTCCTGAATTCCAGGACAGTGTGTGTAGCTCTGGTCTCATCCTCCCCAGTGTGGAGAGCAGGTGGTGGAGCTGGAAACAGTGCAGAGGAGAGCACCAGGGGTGGTCTGGGCAATGAGGAGTGGAGGGAATGCCTAAATATGGGGTTACCTTTCAGGCTAGCAAGTTGATTATTTGGCAATCAGAAGTGATGAGTGCTGTTGCAAGTGGCTAAGGAAGAAGGGAACAGGCAGAGGTGGATAGGGAAGAGTCAGGCTGAACAGAAGGATGAGGGATGTGTCCATTCATCTGATGGGCCTCAGAGCAAACAAAGCAGGTACTGCTCTGCACAGGATGCAGTTAATTTTTGTAGCTACTTGTGGTAGGAAGCTGTGAATGTCAAAACTTTGGAGAAGCTCAAAAAAACTGTTAGACAAATGGTGAGAAAAAAATTGGCTTGGGAGATTTAAAATTCATGTGCTTCCATACCCCAGGATGGCTGAGTAAAAGATCTTAGAAGTTAGAAGAACATGCTGGGGAAATATCTTTGCTTCTTTTGCTCTCCTGTTCTTCCCAAAGTATCTGCTGTGGGCTGGATTTGGGGGCAGGACACTGAACCTCCTTGTCCTTTAGGCTGGTGCAGTTTGGTGTTTCCTGAAGCAAGCCAGGAATTCCCAGGTGCATTTGTGCTCAGGGCTGGTGCCACTCTGTGAGCACAGAGTGCTGCCTGGTTTGGGGAGAGAACCAGACTAAAACTCATGTAAATGTTAATGGAATCCTTCATGCACAAGGTATGAGCTTAAAATTTGTCTGTTGTCTTGTATAATACTGAGAATAGAAAAAAATATTCCAAGGTTGCTGGACCATAGGGATGTGTGGGATTTTTCCTTTGGATTCCTTCAGACTTGAACTTGGAAACAACCATCCCTGTTACTGGGACCTTCAAAACACTTGGAGGCATAACAGTGTGGAGCACCTGCATTTTTATCTTCACTAGCTAGGATAACAAGCCTGAATTTATCCTTTTTTTGAGAGAAAGAGCCATCAGTTCTTCTGGAATAAAAACCCTGAGTTATTTAACTTCTTTTTAGCATGGGTTGTGCTGGCACGAGGAGTATTCCAGAGAGACTACTTAACAGGCAATAAAAACATGTAGTGATGAGTATTTTAAGCAGTAAAAGGCAGTGCCAGCAGTCAAATGAGTTGCTTTAGTACAAACCCAGAGAGCAACTGGAATATATATATATTTTTTTCTGTGTTTTCATTGAAAGCTAAGATAGGAAAATATGATAAGAACTGTTGGCTGTGTGCTTGTGGTAAAGTGAAGCCCATTTAGTGTTAGCTGTTAGATTTCTTCATTTCTTGCTCCCTGTGTAGTGGTTTGGGTTTTAAAAATTTTAATCTACTGCATGGATCTGTGTTTAAGAAAGGTGATATCTTTATAGGATGTCTTTTTTTGTATATTCAGAGGAAAATTAAAATATAGAACCTGACATCAGCCTCAATTTCTGATGGACGTGCTGCATACAGATTGCTGTATAAAAAGCTGATTTAATTTTGTACAGAAAATTGGAATTAGTTTATTACAGAGAGGGGCTGCTTGTGTGTTTTGTTCTGAAGCTGGGAATAAGCTGGAAGATGTGCACAGGGACCCCCATGTTGTACACTACCTGCAGAGTGCTGGGGCCCAGATATTTGTGTGGTGTGAGCAGCAAGAAGAAAACAGCAGTGTGAAAAGGACTTGATGTGATTAAATTGGGTGTTTTTTCTTGGAGAGAAGAGTGTCCTTGCCCTGTGTATCCCAGAAAAAAGGCTAATTCCCTGGGAAATGTTCAGCAGCCTTTCAGTTTGGTGGGTGCTCTGTCCACAGATCAGTCTTTCTGTGGGACAGATTTTCAAAATCCTGCTGTGGGACCAAAATTCTTGAAAATTCTCCCTGCTCTGTAAAAACAGGTGCCTCTTGTTTTCTGTACATTCTTTCAAGGAGTGTTAAGAGCTTGAAAACAGATTGTGCTGCAGAAATTAAACTTTTATTCTGCTAAAGTTAAAAAAAAAAGTGGCAAATTAAGATGTCTGCAGTGTCTAACACCTTATTTTTTACACCTTTAGCATGGAGCTGCAGAGTTAGCATGTGGTTTTAAGACTGCCATCTGGTTTTAACTGTGTGTGCCTAGAAGTAATCCTTTGATCAGTCTCTCATAACCCTTTTTCTCTCTGTGCATAGCCCTTGACTGCAGATAGGCCAGCAGAGAGGTGATTAATTGCACTCTTTGAGACTGTTTCCCATGCAGCTGAAAGAAGTGTGATTGATCTGCAACCCCTTAGTCTGAATAAATGCCCTGTCTGATGAAATTATACAGCAAGTCAGTGATTTTAACAGCATGAGAGTCCTTCAATCCTTGTCCACTCATGCTGAATGTATGTCTGCCTTATTACCTGGAAGGATAAATTACATACAGATTAGGTGTGAGCACATAATAATACTGCTGTTGAGTCAGCCAGGGCACATGTCACAGCATTTATCTTGGCTTTAGAAAGAAAATATCTGATCTGGCATGAAATCTGCTGTAGGAAGTTATCACTTCTGAAAACTGGGGGGAAAAGAGATATCAATAGATTGTACCAGTTCATGGTTCTCTTGTCGTGCATTTGTTGCACTTTCTATCCAGTGTTAGGGCTTTATGGAACCTGGGCTGATGTTTAGTTTGAGCAGCTGGAGGACATCTGGATTTTCTAGCTACCCTGCAGCCCTTCCTGGGGTGCTGTGAGACCTAAAGAAAGTGCTCTGTACCAGTACCAAGATGTTTCCTGGGTATTTTTTGAAGAACAGGTACATGCAAGGTTACTGTTCAATCCCTTTGAGCTTTAGGAAGTTTGCAGGGTGCTGTTTATCAGCAAGTTCCTGAAACAGGCTCTTCTCCCTCTCAGTGCACTGAAACTTGGCATAAGTTTATTCTTTGCAAGAGAAAAATCCCTCTTCTGCTGCTTGAGAGAGAAGATGCCAGAGGTGTGGCTCAGTGCCTCTCTCACTGGCTGTGTCTCACACCATTTTTCTGTGTGGGCACAGATGTTTTCAGTAGCTGTGGGCTCCCTGAGCCAGAGTAAACTTGGCTGTGCTGGTAAACAACACTGCTGCACATTGTTTCATGTAGATTTTTCCTGGTGTGTGTGAGGGGATGAAGAGAAGAGACAGAATTTTTGTGTTGGAATCCTTCTTTAGTTCTTGGCATTGGAACAGTAAATGGTTTGGCCTTTAGCAAGTCCCTGTTTTGCTAGACACTGAGACTGCTGTAGGCCTTTGAGGTGATGTTCTCTCACTGGCTGCTGCATCCTTAGGAGAAAGAAAGGGGTTTGTAGGAAGTAGTAGCTTCTTTCAGGCTGCTTTCAGCTGTTTCCTTTTGGAAAATATCAGCCATTTCCAGATCCCTTGAACATCTCAGTTAGCTGTAAATAGATGTGAGATTGTCTTTGGTCCCTCAGGTCTGTATTCCATCTCTTGATGTGCCACGGTGCTCTGTTTGAATAGCTTCTGTATAGGGGGGAGATTGCTCCACTCTCACATTTATCCTGTTCAGTCTTTACAAAAAGCCATCACAGAAAAGGTTCTGGTGGCTGATGGGTGGGGGAAACAACCTGTCATCTGCAAATCTGCCAAACATTGCCCTCTGCCCTGCAGACTGGCTGAGCTGCCCTCCTGCAAGGACAGGCAGACACAGCTAGAGCTGGTGCCATGCACTGGAGGAGACAAGGCAGAGAAGCTCCTTGTTCCTCTGGGGCTGAGAAGCTTGAAGTGCCTCCCTGAGGCTGGGTGTACTGGGCTGGACTGGGAGCTCCTCTGTGGGGCAGGGCAGTGGCAGCCACCAACACAGGCCACCTTGTAAAGTCCTGGCAGGCTGGGAGTTCAGATTTATGGGTGTTCCTCAGCAGCAGCGTGGTGTTCAAAGCAAACCCTCAACCTTCTGATGCCACAGAGTGAAAGTTCTTTGTCATCTTCAAGCTCACCTGGTCTTTTATGGAGCACCAGGGTGACTCTGCTGAGCACTGGACACGTTCTCCTGGCATTGCTGCCTCCAGAAAAAACAGAAGTGCTGACCTGTGGTGAGGTCTGGGGCACATCTGGGAGGCACATCTGGGAGGCTGAGGAGCCCCAGTGCAGCACGGTGGCAGCAGCAGGGTGTTGAGGCTGCTCATGGAAGCACCAGCTGTTGGGGCAGCTGTGGCAGATGCCAAAACCTCTGTAGGTGAAGGAATTTCACCTGTAGGTGAGCCAGGATCACTGGGGCAGCTTTTCTTCCTTGGATGTGTGGGGTTAAGCTGGGCTGCTTGCTCCTGGCCCTGCACTCACCTCTGCTCTCTGCAGCCATGGGGGGGAATGGGCTGGGGAGCTGGATGGTCGTTCCAGCCACCAAACACAAACCCAGCACAGGGAAAACACACAAGTGTTTAGAAGCTAAACCACTGACCAGCTGCACAAAGACTTCTCCCAGTACAGTGGAAAAGTGGGAATGAGTGATGGGAGGCAGCTCTGCTGTTGGAGGAGTGGACATCTGGTGGCTGTGGGGCTGTGGTTTGCTGCTCAGTGATGTGAGAGGTTCCCAAAATCTGAACAGCACCTTTTGTCTCTGAGTTGTAGTTGCCTAACTTCTCATCATCCTGATTGTTTGTGTTGGATTTTTCCCAGAGAGGTGATAATTTCATATGAATAATTGAAGGTATAGTTTTACCTGATTAAATTATTTGGACTCTCTAATTTAAGAATCATAGAATCATAGAATGTCTGGGCTGGGAGGGACCTCCAAAGCTCATCTAGTCCAACCCCCCCACCATGAGCAGGGACATCTCTAACAAGATCAAGCTACTCAAAGCTTCATCCACCCTGATCTTGATCTCCTTAAAAGATACCTCCTGAAAGACTGAGAGCAGCCCTATAGAGAAGGACGTGGGGGCACTGGTGGATGAGGAGCTGGACATGAGCTGGCAGTGTCTGTTCACAGCTCAGAAAGCCAACCATAAACCTGGGCTGCATCCAGAGCAGCGTGGGCAGAGATGGAGAGAGGGGATCCTGCCCCTCTGCTCTGCCCTGTGAGACCTCCCCTGGAGTCTGTGTCCAGCTCTGAGCCCCCAGCACAAGGAGGACGTGGAGCTGTTGGAGCAGGCCCAGGAGAGGGCCACAAAAATGATCCATTTTGTGATCCTCTGTTGTGTGCTGTGTTTAGTTCATTCTGTATTCTGACATCATCAGGGTCAAGGCATTTAAAGGATACAGACATGCACAATTTATATAGGATTTTAATGTCTGCTTTTCTTGAAATCTGTCTCCTTTTCTTAGGTCCCCAAATACTTGTCACAACAGTGGAGTAAAGCTTCAGGAAGAGGTGAAGTGGGAAAACTGAGGATTGCCAAGTAAGCCTTTACTGTCCCTGTGTTGGTTATAATCCTTAGAAATTACCTGCAGCAAAATTTTGGTTTTTTATTAAAAAAAACCCCACTACATGATAGTGTTTCTTGCAAACACTGTGCATATTTCTCTGATGCTAGAACAGTCCTTGATTGTGTGGTAATTATGAATATAAATGATATGAAATTACACTGGGGAGTGGCTGTATCCCATTATGTGATGGTTGACTTGTGAAACCCCAGAAATATGCACATCTAGCTGGATCATATTCTTGGACTTACATCTTCTGTTTTGCTGCTTCTGTTCTCACCTGCTGACTTTTCCCATTTAGTCTTGGGCATCAGCATAGCAAAACAAACTTGAGCCCTTCAGAAGGGACAATGAGTAACAAAAACTAGAACTTGAATTTGCTTTTTTTTTTATCAGGGGAAACTAAACTTGTGGAATTAGATTGTGGAAACTAAAACATGAAATATTTTCTTTTGCAGAAATCAAGGAAGAACAGAAGTAAGTAATTCCCAAATACAAAGGCTTTGGATGTGTTATACTTTGAATTCTAAAAGTTGGTTTAGAACATGCTCTTTTTGAATGTCATATATTTTTTATTTTGAGCCATTATACCACAGAGTCAGAGGGAGAGAATTCTGTTTGTAGCTCTGCCCATAGATTTCTTGTAGGGCTTTCAGCAGATCTCTTTGTTCCCTAAATTTATTTACCCATCAGTAAGCAGCAGTCGTGGTAGTGACCTCTCTAAACTTTTTGAGATGTGTTCCTGCAAAAGACTGGGAATTAAGGAGGATAATGATAAAGCAAAGGAGGCTGGAGATGGAGGGTTGCAAATTCAGGAATTATTCTCTGTCTTATATTTTGACTTTGGTCCTACTAAGTATAAAACCACTTGAAGGTTTTTCTGTGGCAAAGGTGCTTTTATTAGCAGCCTCAAGTGAATGATAGTAATTTCCTGTAGCTTTTACAGGAAAAGTAAAAAAAAGGAAGGTTCCATGAGATAGAAATACTTAAAATGCCACCTAAGTCTGTCCCTGAATTAGAAGAAACAGTGGACAAAAAGAAATGGGAAGGAAACAAGTTGCTCTTGGCATTTGATAAGGTGGCCCAACTCGTTTTAGAATAAGCAGGATGAGTTCTGCTGGAGGTTTGGATCTGTGGTTGGACTCTTCTAGGCTGCAGTACAACCCAACCTCCCTAATTTTGTGAGCCTCACACCAAGATCTTTCTACTGATGAGAGCCACAAACCTCTTTTTGCAGTCCCTTTGGAGCTGAGCTGCCTGAAATCCCCCTCTTCAGGTTTCCTGCTGTGTCCTGTGGCTGGGGATTCTGGTTCCCCAGTCCCCCCAGTACCTCCTCAGCTCCTGTGTGGGGCAGAGCATGTAGACCTAGCAAAGGAGCAGTGTCTGAACCTCTCCTGAGCTGCAATTCAGGAGTCCCAGGGCTATTAACACTTTGTTTGGTACATTAGCACTTTTTCTGCTGCTCAGCTGGCTGTGTGGAACATTTTAAAGTACTCCTGCTGAGCACTGTCTGAAAACCTGTTATGCCATACATTTTAATAAGCAAATACAAATTGTTCTCTGACTTCAGGAGGAAGTAATTGAGGATTTTTGAACAGCTCACTAAATTTTATTAAGCAGATAAAACCTTTCAATTCTGCATTTCAAAGAGAATCAGCCTAATAAGGCTTTAAATTTAAAACATTTAAATCTTTAAAACCAAGATTTTCCCCCCATCTTTATGGTTTTGGAATGGAAATGTGAAGTGCTGCTTGTGTTTTCTCTCTTTCCCCATGCCTCCCAAGGGTGTGTAACTGTGTAGTAACCCTGTGGTAATTGTGGCTGTTAGGTGTCATTCACCCTCAACGAGGAGCTGGCCAGCATCAGTGATATTGGAGGAAAACCCACCTCAGTCAGTGCACCCAGGGAACATCCCTTCCTTTTGCAAAGTGTGGGAGGACAGACCTTAACAGTCTTCACAGAAAGTCCAGCAGGTGAGTCAGAAGGAAAGGGATTTGTTACCATTCCAGCGTGCATGATTGCAGCAGAGTGCTGTAAAGGCCAAGAGACTCAGCTATGGGCTGTTTGGCTGTGTTGTTCCCTGCATGCAGAACACTGTTGTGCTTTTTTGTCTCTTTTCTTAGGACTGAGCAGCTAATTTAAGTTCTCCACAGAGGGTTATGTACATTTCAGGTGTGGTTATGCTGAAGAGAACAGAGGGAGCGTGCAGTGCAGTACATTGTGTATTTCCCTTCAGGGTTTTCACTGGAAAAAATGTGTTCCTGTGTACTAATATTTTTTTTTTCCTCTTTGAATTGGTCTCTGCTATGCATAGAGTTTTATAAGAATGCTGATTCTTCCTCTGTCCATTTGAACAAATCCATTTTAGCAGGAAATACATCTGTTTACCACATTTTCTTCAGGTGCATAGAGATGGTTTTGGTGTGCTGAAGCTTAATAAAGTCATAATATCAAACATTGCAGCAGTAAGGGTATCATTTTCCTCCCTGCATTTCAGCTATTTGGCCCATCTTAAGTTCTGCTCACTAGCTCTGTGAGTGATGAGGGTAGTTCAAGTTCAGATGTCCCAAACTGCATGTTAGACTTCAGTGAAATGATTTCATTTCATGCCTTGCATGTAACTCCTCTGTGCTCTGAGGTTTTCTACTGACATAACATGGTCATGTTCTGGATGTTGGAGAGGGACAGAAAGTGTCTGCAGAGCATATTCAGTTGTCTGCAGAAGGTATCTCATCTCAGTTTCAGGCAATTAGCTTTTGGTGTCTCCAGGAGACAAATAATAGTAATATTTTTTGATACCTCTTCCTTCTGTGGGGCTGAAGACCACACTGTGACCACCTTCTGATGTTATGGTGTTCATAGGCTGGCAAGCAGTTGCTGTGATGACAGTGTGATGCTTTATCAGATAAATGAGGGAGGGAGAATCAGAACTCACAGGATAGAGTTAGAAACTCTGTTAAATTTGACTGACTCCTTTTTAAAACCTACTTCAAAGATTTAATGGCTGTGCACTGAGATATTAAGCTACAAGTATCTTGGCTGTCTCAGTTGTGTTTGGAAATACAAGCTCTTGTGCTGCAACTCCAGCACTTTTAGTTTGCTAGCCCTTTCTCTGAAACTGATGTAACTGTGTCACTGGTTTTTCACTTAAAAATATATATATTTTCATGTTTGTGACTTGCAACACTTGAAAAATACTGGGGTTTATAATTCATAGATTATAAACGTGGAGAAAGATGGGGAGCAAGTTTTCAAGATACATTGCAAGCATCCTAATAGTGCTTCACCCTCTTTCATTTCTCTGTGCCTCAGCCTCAGAGTGCTTGCCAAAAGAGAGATTTCAGGTGTGAGGATGTGTTTACACCCTATGTTCAGTGGCTTTTGCATGGCTGCTGCAAATCCCACAGCACTTTGCTTCCCAAGACACATTTTGATGCACAGGACTGCTCCAGGAGCCTCTAATGGTGCCATAGCTGCAGTGAGTGCTCTTCCTTAACTTGGCTGTGGAGTATTTGTGGTTGGAATGAAAGTCATTAGAATATGACAGCTAGAAGGTGCCCAATTATTTCTGTTTTACCATCTGTAATACCAGTGTCTCAAAACCTTTAGGTACTTAGCAGCTGTCCAAGTGTTATTGAATCAATTAAAAACTGCATTTCTTATCAACTAGAAAAGGTGATTCAGGGACTGTGGATCTATTGAGTAGAAGTTATTGCATTAATCAGAAGCAAAGGGTAGTTAGTGAGATGACAAATGTTTGGAATGAAGCACTGAAGACTCACAGACCCCATCAAAACTGTTTTTCCTTCAGAGTAGGAAGCATGACGTGCAGTCAGTGAGTTTTCATGGAACTCCCTTCAATGCTAAAATGTGTTGCTGTTGTATTAATGCTGGTGTTGGCAGGACAGTCAAAAAGAAACAGAAATGGGCTTTCCTGGCATGACTTTTTTTGGTTGTAAATGTGATGCAAATGTTGCAAATTCCAGTCAGATTTCTTGGAACCACCGTGTCCCCATGTGTATTGCTGCTGGGTTTTGAGCTTCACATCCAATTTCAACAAATTTTGTAATGAATGATGTGAAAACAAGTGTCTGAAGAGGAGAACAAAACTAGATGGCTGTCCTGAGGCCCCAATGTGCCATGGCAGCCCAGAGGCCAATCCCATCCTGGGCTGCATCCAGAGCAGCGTGGGCAGAGATGGAGAGAGGGGATCCTGCCCCTCTGCTCTGCCCTG
>NW_008617413.1:0-951 GCF_000691845.1 Merops nubicus | reverse complement strand
CAGATCCCTGGAATAGGTTGCCCAGAGAGGTGGTGGAGGCCCCATCCCTGGGGACATTCCAGACCAGGCTGGATGAAGCTCTGAGCAGCTTGATCTAGTTGGAGATGTCCCTGCTTGTGGTGGGGGGGTTGGACTAGATGAGCTTTGGAGGTCCCTGCCAGCCCAGACATTCCATGATTCTATAATTTGATGCCAGAAAGTCCACGTGGAAGAAAACCACCACATTTACATCAGCCATGAAAAGAGACTTGAAACCTTCCACATCTTTGCACATCAGTCAAATTGAAATTGAAATCCACTCATTCTGTTGTTCACAGATCAGTATTTGTCTTCAAATCATAATCACCCTTTTTTATGAAGAGCCCTGGTGATCTTGTTCCTCCTCCTTCTGTGAGGGGCACCATGTAACAGCATCAATATGCCAACTTCAGCCATGGGGCAGAGATGGTGGCACTGCAGTTGGCATTGCTATGGTTGCATCTGGCAGGAGACATTTGAGGAATTATGCAAATAAAATATGGATTTTAAAAGTGCTTCATGCTCTACTACTCCCAGTCAATACCCTCCTGGAGGACCCAACTTAAATGGAGCAAATGGCACAAACCAGTTAGGTTTCTTTTTTGGGTTTGTTTGGTTTCTTTCTTTCTTTTTCCATTTTTTTTCAAGCATATTGGAAACCCTGAGATCTGTTCTGTGTGCTCTCCTCTGGTCCTGCAGCCTGTATGCTGTTGTGACAGTCTTTGTGATGGGCTTTCAGAAGATGAATGAGGGAAGACAAAGCTGCCTCTGAAATATTTGGTAATTTTGGAAGGTGCTGCAGGGAGTTTACATATTCTGGATAATTCAGGACTTCACATTGACTCACTAGGTCTCTTAGAGCAAGCAAAAGAGATCAGAATTTACAAGTAATTTAGTATTTTTCTCCCCCCCCTCCCCTTTTCTCCCCCCCCT
>NW_008617412.1:8512-10496 GCF_000691845.1 Merops nubicus | reverse complement strand
CAGCCTATATTGATAATGCTGGTTGCCACGGCCCGGGTGCCCTTATGATAACTGCAGCCAAGGCCGTCCCTGACTTTCACATCCATGACCAGGTCTTCATTACTTGTAAGTAACAAGTCAAACCAAGCACCCTTCCTTGTTGGCTTCTCAAGCATCCATGGCAGGAAGTTGTCATCAATGTGCTCTAGAAAATCTCTAAGACTGCTTGGATCCTCCTGTGTTGTCCCTTCAGCAGAGCAGTTAAAACCCCCCATAAGGACTAGGACCTGAGAATGTGATGTTCCTTCAAGTCATCTGAAGAATGCCTCAGCTACTACTTATTCCTGCTAGGAGGTCTATATCAGATAGCTGCTGCAACAGAAACCATGCTGGTCTGTCTGCTAATCTTCACCTACAAGCTCTCATCTGGCTCCTTGCACATTCCTGCGCAGAAACCCATATGCTCCAGCTGCTCTTTCACACAAAGGGCCACTCCTCCTCACCTTCTTGCTCATTTTTTTCCTAAGAAGCCTGGATCTATCCATCAGAGCACTCCAGTTGTGAGAGCTGTCTCACCACACTTCCTTGATTCCAGGGAGGTCACAGCCCTGTGACTGCATGGACTTCTAACTCATGCAGTATGCCTCAGTGTAGAGACAGACAGTCAGGCACGCTAACTCCCTACCACAGGCTTACACTTCCAAGCTTAAAAACATTGCTCCTCAGCTCTGATTTATTGATTACTCTGTCAATTCTGCTCCCATTACCCCAGGCCACTGGCTTGTCTCCTTCATCCACGACTTCCTTAGTTATTTTTTGAAGAATCACTTCCTCCCCAGCAGTTTCTAGTTTACATCTCTCCCTGCCCAGTTAACTACATTGTTAATCATCAGAAGCAAAGGTATGCAAGTGTATCATTTGAGCAAATATATAGGACCAGGAGTCTGACATACAGAAGTATAGATCTGGATATATTTTTTTCAGGTAGAGTTATGCAAGAAAATGCCACGTATCACTGATTATTGTGAATAAATTAGGTAACAGTATTTTAAATCTACCTTCAGATTAGGATACTTCAACAGCATGTTTTCTTCTAAAAGTGATGTCTCAAGCAAGACTGGCCTGAATCAAATACCTTTGCAAACTTAAAGATCTAGAGCTTGCCCTTTTTTTATTTTCCATTTTATGCTAAGGATATTTAAGAAGAGAGACTTCAGCTAATTCTATAATCAGAAATAACAGGAATCTATGCATATTTAAAATCTTTGTTAAAACAACTGAATCGAATGAGCATGTCTATGTATACGATGTACAACAGCTAGTATTACTTAACAGCTATTTCTCATATGTTGTTCGTGTGAAAATGTTGGTATTTGTCTTCCTTTAACAACTTGCAAATTCACAGCAACACTTTACTATGTTCTTAATTAATTTACAGTCGGAACCAGGAAAGACTTCTTCACCAATAATTCCTGTTGAACTCCTAGGAGCAAGGAGGTTTTTATCTATATTTATATCCTGTCCATGGCTACTCTGTTTTGTTCTTTCTGAGAGGCACCAAATAAGGAATGTCCAAAGATTTTAATTACTTGAAATTCTTTGATTGATTACAAGCAGCAAAGCAGCTTGCATTAACCTTTAAAAATGTTAATTTCATTTATGAATACACTGGTTTTTTAGCTCTATTGCTGTGGATGATATGTATTGTATTATACTACTATTATAAAAAGTGTAGTTTAATTGTATGACAAAAATGTGTTTGGAATTCGGAATTGCCATGACTCATGAGACAAGCTGATTTACTGCTTACAGATAGTCTAAACAGATCAGGTCATAGGCTTTTAGATTTTGTTGTGGCAACACATGACATAATTGTCTAAATTTTGATGCCACCCTTCTTCAGTCTGAATCTGCATGTATCTTACATTTTTTATGCAGCAAAGACCTTAACAAACACAGTAGCCACAGACAGTGGCTGCAGATAATTTTCCCGCTGCACTGAAAA
>NW_008617412.1:7760-7972 GCF_000691845.1 Merops nubicus | reverse complement strand
ACCTCAGACCCAGGGAAGATTATTCAATGGTTCATCTTAGGGGAGATCATGTGGCAAGTGTGGGACAACAGGGAGATCAGGTTTATGGAGGGCAAGTCCTGCTTGACCAACCTGACCACCTTCTGTGATCAGGTGATCTGTCTAGTGATAGAGGGAACGGCAGTGGATGTTGTCTACCTTTATTTCATTAAGGCCTTTGACCCCGTTTCACC
>NW_008617412.1:0-7463 GCF_000691845.1 Merops nubicus | reverse complement strand
CTGGATGAGGTTTAACAAGGCCAAGTGCCAGGTCCTGCACTTGGGTCACAACAACCCCAGGCAACACCCCAGGCTTGGGGAGGAGTGGCTGGAAAGCTGCCTGGTAGAAAAGGACCTGGGGGTGTTGGGGGACAGACAACTGAAGATGAGCCAACAGTGTGCCCAGGTGGCCAAGAAGGCCAATGGCATCCTGGCGTGTATCAGAAATGGTGTGACCAGCAGGAGTAGGGAGGTGATCGTGCCCCTGGATCCCTGACACGTGAGACCACACCTTGAGTCCTGTGTCCAATTTTGTTCACCACAGGATAAGAAGGACATGGAGGTGCTGGAGCAGGTCCAGAGAAGGGCAACGAGGCTGGTGAGAGGGCTGGAAAACATGCCTTAGGAAGACTGGCTGAGGGAACTGGGGTTGTTTAGTCTGGAGGAGGCTGAGAGGAAACCTTATTGCTCTCTACAACTACCTAAAAGGAGGTTGTAGTGAGGCTGGTATTGGTTCTCTTCTCCTACATTACTGATGATAGGATGAGAGGAAATAGCCTCAAGTTGCACCAGGGAAGGTTTTGACTGTATATTAGGAAGAATTTCTTCACTGAGAGAGTGGTTAGACACCAGAATGTGCTGCCCAGGGACATGGTGGAGTCATCATCCCTGGAGGTGTTCAAAAAACAAGGAGATGTAGCACTTGAGGCTATGGTCAAGTGGTTAGGGAAATGCTGGGAAGAAGGTTGGACTTGATGATCTTAGAGGTCCTTTCCAACCATGGTGATTCTGTAAGTATTTCACACAGTTAACACAAAGTTTAACAAGAATTGCATAAAGCATTTTACCTTTGCTCTTTTTCAGCAGGGAAATAACACTCCAAAGGTAGTACAGTAACAAAGCCCTTTGACCCTATAGCCCAGCCCCATAGAGCTATAGGGTAGGGTTGGCTTCGAGGAAGACCTGAGATGGTAGTTCTGCAAGTGCTGACGTAGCAGCAAGCCCTTCACCTTCAGATCAGGAAAACACAAGCACTGTTCTACCACTTCTGTAAATAGTTTTACATCATTTCCCCTTCACCAGCAACGAGTGACTTGTGCCTCATTGGGTATTCATTATTTTGCCATTAAATACTTAGTTTACATAGCATACTAAAGTGGAGTCAGAGCTTGTAAATTGTTATGTACCAGTTCTCAGGATTTTTATAGCTCTCTCACAGATCACTAACAGGAAGCTTCAGAACAGGTATTCCCCAGCAATAGGTGCATCCAACCTTTCTCTCAAGATCTACACAAAGAGGACTCTAGTGCATTAGTAATAACAACATTCTGGAACATTTCTATGGAAAGGGGTACCACTAAAATCCTTGCTTAGGACAACACAAAATTCCTGCCAGAGCGGAAAATATCAGCTACTTTACAAGCTGTTTTACTTTATTGTTTAAGCAACATGCATTTTCCAGATACTAAAACAAGTCCAAATCAAAGGAAGGAAAAATTATATTCTGGTTACCAGCCCAGTGGCATATCCTGAACGCTGTTTTTTTTTTTTTTTTCCTTTGAGCTTCACCAGCTCAAATATATTTGGTTTACATTGTAGTATATATTTGGAATACATTGGTTTTACTACAGGTTTTCCATGATAAGCAATCAAACCTGCAGTAATCTGGATGACCAGTGATATTATTCATATTCTTAAAACTTTGTGGGATTAAGGCTTAATTCCACAGCACTTCAAAGTTTTATGAGCTCCTTAACTAATTTCATTTGCAGTTCAATGAAGGATTTCATTTTTTATTCTTTTCCATTCTCTTATTTTGTGTAGAACATTTCTGCAGTAGTTCTGCAGTTCAGATGTAAGACAAATGCTTCAATAGAAGTCTCCAGAAAATAACAGAAAAGTAAATCAAAGTCAAATAAAGAATAGTCACTCAATTCTTCAAAGAATTCCATAGAGGAAAAATAATCAAAACCAAATAAGCCACCGCTTTCTTTAAATGAAAATATTCACGTAGCCATTTAAAATAAACAAAAGTGCACATAAGGAACATTTTCTTTTTATTCTTGGATGGGAAATTAAATGTCTAAATTCTTTCTCATAACATTGCCAAAGGCAAATTAGTTACTAAAATATGTTGTGACATGTTCTTAAAGAGCTTGCCATCAAATCTATTGTTACATTTCATATAACGGAACACCTGTGTGTTCATTAAGTCCGCATTTTACAATATGGCACATACATTATTTCTCTCCAAATGCCTGCAAACCAGGTGGGAAAAGTCAATAACTCTGGTGATACTGAGCATTCCTACCACAATACAGCATTCCAGCTTTGTGTTTTGCATCGTCTGCTTATTATGCAGAAAACCAGTTTGACAATATGGCCTTTTGCTTAAAGCTGTAACCATGTAGAAGATCACAGTAAACACTAGCTGTGTCACCACAGCTGCATATCTAGCAGATGTCTACAGTTGTCTTCTTAAGAAGTTCATTTTGAAAGACCCTTCAAACAAAAACACTGATGTGTATGAATTGGTTTAATTGCTTTCTGAAGTCTGTAAATGTATGCAGCTCCCGAGGGAGTAATATGATTGATTTCCTGTTGTGCTGACTCTGTCTAGAAGTCCACCTCTGATGCCTTCCAGACCATTTTTCTATAATATATGATGACAGCGGTGCCTAAGGAGGGCACCTCTTCCACTTCATTTAGACAATTTAAGTATCAGAGCACTTAAAATTAAAAATTAAAATATACAGATTACAGTTTGAGATTTCTACCAGTATGACTCCCACACCAGGTCCAGATGCCTAGATTAAAACCGGTGCCACCAAGCTTCCATGGAATAATGGTCTGCAATACATCTGAAGGTAGCAAACTTCAGCAACAAGTCTTGGATATAAGATAACTAATTGTCCTGGGTTTGGTCAGAATAGGGTTAATGTTCACAAGCAGCTGCAGCAGGGTGAGGCTGCAGTGGGGTGAGGCCGCAGATGGGTTAAACCACCAAACCAGCCAATGGGATATTTGATACCATACTGGTGTCATGGCCTCTACATAAGGGGACAGGCTGGGCTGAAAAGCGGGTGTTTGTTTTCAAAAACCCTTTGTTTTTCAAAGGAGGTGGCTTTAGCTCACAAACAGAGCAGGGAAATCTTTGTCTCGAGTTTGGGGGTTATTATCACTTGCTTTATATGTTATTTCACTAGTATTATCGTTATTATTGTTGTCTGTCCTTTGTGTCATTCTATTAAACTGTTCCTATTTGGTAGCAAGGTGGGGGGGGGGAGCAATGGGCAGGGGCTGCTGGTGTTTAGTTGCTGGCTGAGGTTAAACCACAACACTAGTATAACTAGAAAATATCAGATGTCAAGCATTCGATTACAAGAAATATTTCCTAGTGGAATTCTGAAAGCCTAAAGATGTGAAAGCTTGTTAGTCTGTGTGTTTGAAAGTAGTGTCTCTTTTTGTTGAGAGACAAATCGAAAGGACAAAAGTGTCACAGCAAGAACTGACGCTCAATCACTACTTCTGGCTTTGAAATCCACTACAGAGGTCACCAAAGGTTATTCTAAAACCAGCAGAAGAAGAGAAGAACTTAATTAGAGGAAGCCAGCATTTAAAAATATATGCTTCAAAAATAAAACTTGTGTTCTCATTGCGGTGAAGTGATGTCAGATGTGCAATAAGGTGTGTTCAGGTTTTGCACAATGCAAAACATTCTGAGAGAGCCAGAATGTATGATCAGAGAAAAATGTATTATTCTTGAAAATTCCGTTTCTTTCAAATGCATTTAACACAGAAAACACTAACGCTTTACCACATATGCACACAATAGTTACAGGTTAGTCAGTGCACTATTGTCAGGTACCCCTACTAGACAGAATATAATCCATCATTCCCAGGCAGGAGTAGCTTGAGCCTTAACCTGCATTGTTAACACCAGTAGTAATGAAATTCATATAAAGGGAATATTTGGTTTTTTACAGAAGGGTGTAAATTCTCATTGAGCCTATATTTCTAACTTCCTCTCCTATCACTCACAAAAGCACAGACAAAAGTCGCCAGAAAAACATGCTCACAGCTCACATTAAGTTTTTGTCCTGTATGTGACTTCATGATGACTTCTGTGCCATTTTTAAGGCAAGATGTTCTTCATAATAAAGCAATTTCCAGATATTACCCACTCCCATTTAATTCAAGTTGCAGGTATTTGGGCTATAAGTTCTGAGTAAAGGTAAATTTCTCACTATCATTCCTCTGTCTTTTTCATCAAAACTATATTTGTCATTAATGACACTGATAATATTTTCTCACCGACAGATACAGAAATATTCTTCAATGGTCATGTTTCCTCTTTTGGCAGCATTTTCCTTTTGTTCCTAGCAAACAATAAAATAACATTGGTCTTTATTTGCTGTCAGATTTCAGTGTTGCCTCATACCTGACAATGTCCTCAATATTTGTATCTTCAGAAAAGTCACACATAGTCAATGTTGCAACTGCAGTTTAAAAAAACTCTCAGGTTTCATATGCTTGGCTACTTCCTCGAGTCTGGTGACAGAAACAGGATGCCAAACATGAATATTATTCCTTCCTGGCCCACATCTACAAAGACAGCCTTTATTTATTTTTACATGATTTGCAGTGGAGATACCCTCCGTAACTTGTCACTCCTTAGAATTGTTTTGCAAAGATGTCAAATACAGAACAAGCTAATACTCCAAAAGAAAACTCTATTGCTAGAAGCAGTCAACTACCAGTAGACCTACCACATCCAAATAAGCAGGTCTGTGCTTTGTCAGTCAGTTTTTATAGGCTTTTCAAGTGTGTATGAAAAATAATTAACTTATTTTCAGAGTTTTCATGCAATGTACATTGCCATATAGTAATTACTTCTGCATGGATCTCCTCCCATATGAGATGAGATTTGCAACAGAGAAACAAAGTTCTTCATGGGAGAGAGAAATTAAAAAAAAATCACAGTAACTATAGTTAATAAAAAGCTTTGCCCTTCTTTGGCAGAATAAATATTGGAGTATGCTTCCAACGTTTACAACAAATTGTTTTTCTTGAGTCCAGTACAGATGTCAAACATCAGCTATTACTGTCACATGCTTAGTTTTGCGGATGAAAAGGCATACAGTATGTTTTATTAGTTGTAGACAAGCAAGGCATTCATGAAGTTATAAACAATTGAAAATCCTACCAAGAGTTCATGTTGCCATGCAGTTTTTCTTAAATAAAGGTACATGGTACCATTTTCTGTATGCCATCAACAAAACTACCCTATCACCAAGATTAAGGTCTGTGCTCACATAAAGGTAATCTTACATTTTATGTGGGCACGTGTCACAATTACTGCTTCCCTGGCTGACTCATACTGTTCCATCACCGTCTGCTGTCTCAGTGTACCTGCGCAATGTATCTGGAGTTATAATTTTTTTTTCTGCTTTATATTTACATCTACATTTAAACTTACTGGGACAAAGACTGGTATTTCTCTTTCATGTCATTGCCACCCTAACCTAGTGGTATCTCAAGCCCATGGATCAACAGCTCTATGCTGGCCAAAAGCTATGTACTACTATCTGCTTGTCAGCTTCACGACTAGTGAAAGTGAAATGTACAAGGAATTATTTTATTTTAACAGCATAAGCAGAATTAAGGACACATAAATCATAGACTTTCTGTAACTTTCTATGAATAAAGAAATAGCTCCACAATAACACTGCAAATCATTCTAAATGTCCTTGGACAAATCCTTCATATATTGTCAGTGGCTCTTGAGAGGCATTCAAAATAACAATGAAATAAGATATAAGACTCCCAGAAATTCTGAATATGATACACTTCTAATGTCTCTTAGGTAAGGCCACTGCTGTCTTACAATACTTTAAAACATTTTGGTGTAAAGCTCTGTTAACACAGAAATTTGCCTGTAAAACTACAGATTCTCTCAGCTAATACATTTCTGTTCAGTTTCTCTAGAGCTTCAAGAGTCAAATAAGAGACGTATCCACAGAAAACACAGCCAAGACAAAATATTTCTTTCAAGACCGCTGTTTTTTAGATGATAAAAACAATCTATTGCTTGATGAATGCAAAGTTCTCAGTGTGATTTTAAGATAGGTGTATACATGAGAACACTTACTGATTTCTACACAAAAGGGCTGTGTTTCAAGTATGTTTGCAAAATACTGAAGCAAATATAAAAATGAAACAGTGAAGTTTATCTCCTCAGGGTCCAGAGGAATTTGTTATCTATTAAATGAATCCTATTGCTCATATAGCCTTGTATTTCACCAATCTACATTATATGATTCCCATTACATTCAAGAACATACTAAAGCATTGGTAGAGTCTCCTTTTTTTTTTTAAGCACTTTTCCTGACAAAGGATGTACTGTTACTGGCACACTGTGTACAGTATTTCACAATAAAAAGCATATCATGTATTATTGTGATCAGGCTTCTGCTTTTAAGCTAAGCAGCTGAGATAAGGTGAAACATCATAAGGAGTCAAAGGGTGAGGACACTGGAGACTGAGAGGATAGGCTGTATTTCAGTTTTAATCCCTTCACCATTTTCACATACCATGTGAGGGTATTCTTCTGGAATGGGATGTAAGCCAGATACAGCACTTTGGGAAAATGGAGTAAAGTGAATAGCTATAACTGCTTTCTTTCACCACTGTGATATGGTAACTTTATGTTACTGTATTGAATCACTGAATATATTCAACCATATAATCATTACGGTTGGAAAAGACCTCTAAGATTATCAAGTCAACCCAACACTACCATGACCACTAAACCATGCCCTGAAGCACCATGTCCACAAATTTCTTGAACGGGATGGTGACTCCCCCACCCCACCGGGCAGCGTGTTCCAATGCCTCACCACTCTTTCAGTAAAGAAGTTTTTCCAAACGTTCAATCTAAACCTCCACTGGTGCAACTTGAGCCCATTTCCTCTTGTCCTATCACTAGTAACCTCGGAGAAGAGACCAACACCCACCTCACTTCAGCCTCCTCTAAGATAGTTGTAGAGATCAATAAGGCCTCGCCTCAGCCTCCTCTTCTCCAAGCTAAACAATCCCAGTTCCCTCAGCCACTTCTCAGAAGAAATGTTCCCCAGACCCTTCACCAGCTTCGTTGTTCTTCTCTGGGCCCACTCCAGCACCTCAGTGTCCTCTTATACTGTGGTGCCCAAAACTGGACACAGTACTCAAGCTGTGGCCTCACCAGTGCCGAGTACAGGAGCACAATCACTTTCCTACTCCTACTGGACACACTATTTTTGATACAGGCCAGGATGCTGCTGACACATCAAACTGAGCTGGGAGAAACTACATACTGGGTTTGATGTCCTACTCCTACCCTGATACAGCTATTTATTCACACAATAGTATTTGAGAAAGTCTCATTTTGGCCCCTTTCTGCTGCTTTCTTATAGCATCTAGTCAGGAAAAAAAAAAAAAAAAAA
>NW_008617411.1:0-3845 GCF_000691845.1 Merops nubicus | reverse complement strand
GGGGCCACACGGGGCACGGTCGCCAGGCGTGCCGCTCTTCAGGTGCTGAGCCCTAGGGACAGACCACGAGGGAGCCTGGAGCAGAGCAGGCAGGCAGCACATCGGCTCCAGCTCCAAAGAGGGCCCTTCTCGGAGGTCCTCCAGCGCCTTGCGCTGAACAGCCTTTCTCCTCAGGCTGCTGAAACCTTCAGAGGCAGCCAGTGCCGCCGTGCACGCCTGCTGGGGGCGAGTACAGGTGTGTACACACACAGCACCAGACACATGTGCACGCACCTGTGCACGTGTGTGCACGCGGCTGTACGTGTCTCTGTGTGTGTCTGTGTGTGTGTGCGCTGCACGGAAGAGGAGCAGATTAAAGTGTCAGGTCACATGGGAGCTACTGCTGGATGGACCCTACCTGGGATTTGTGTTCTTACAGTTAATAGGATCGCTGGAGCTCAAGGCCGTCATCCCATCAGGATAAATGTCTCTAGTGCCCACTTTTAAGCAATCCGAATTCAATTAGGCTAATTGGAAAACAAGTAAAGAAGGATTGCATCAATATAGCCTTATAGCATGAACCTCCACTCCCTCCCTCCAGAGCGGTGGCTGAGCGTGGTGAGCCTCAGTGTTGGAGCCCTTGCACCAGGTGCATGCTGCCCAGCACCCAGGAGGTCTGTGCTGCTCCCAGAGCGGCCGCAGCTGATTCCACACCCACAGCCAGGACCGGCACCCGCCAGAGGCACAGGCACTGTGCTGCAGGGGCCTCTCAGCACTCTCTGGGATTCCTGCGTGCCACAGAACAGATAAAGAAAAATCTCACCAGAAAAAAAAAAAAAGCAAGCAGGAGGTGACTGTTCAGGTGTGAGCGACGCAGTGACAGGAGGAGGCAGCAGCTTCCTCACACACCGTGCTTGCAAGGTTTTTAAACTGCACACTTAGGAACTTCTGGGGGAAAAAAAAAAAAAAAAGCACAGCCATTTTTTTTCAGCTTTTAACCATCTGTTGGATGATACAGAGTTTGCAAACTGCAGTAGGGTACAGGTTCCCACCGGGTGAAGGTTTCCCCCTTCTCCCCCTTGCCGCTCCCTCCACCTCTTGTCGTTTTGCTGTCTGGCTTTTACAGTCCTGTTTATCTTTCAGACAGGAGCTCCCTGATGCACATCACTGGTTGGGAGAGTGATGTCCCACCTGCAGAGTGACTTCAGCTTCAAATGTCTGCTCTGCAAGGCAGTAATTATTTCAGCTTGACATGAAGAAAAGACAGGAGGAAAGGAAGCAAGAATCTGTGGCATCTTATGGTGCTGATTTCATTGTGTGAAGCCACGTGCCACACATATGTCTCAACAGCACCAACAGGATCAAAACTACTCCCATTTAGCCTTCACTAGACATGCACAGGAAGGAGGTATAGCAGACAGCTGCACTTTAAAGGTTGTCCATCCTGAGAACATTTGTTACCTTCCAAACATAATTTCAGCAGCAACTGTTGTAAGAATACATTTGGGGGGTGGGGGGGAAGTGATAGAATAGGGGCTGTCTTTTGGAAAGGAAACTAATAAATCCCATCTATTTAATCCCCTAATGAATATTCTCAGTTTTGATCCTGATTGCCCCTGTAAAATTCCAAAGGTAAATGTTCTTTGTGAAGCTGTGATGTACCACAGTACCAAATTCTGAGGCTTCATACTAATATGACATTTGTCCCAGGAGACTCTGTGGCAGCAGGGGATCTAGCTAACAGCCAGAACATTAGACCCAGAGGGAATTTATCAGACAGGTACCTTTCTTTGCCGTCTTAAACTCTCTGTGTTAGTCTCTGATTATCAGAAGAACCGTTAGGACTTCCTCCCTCCCCAGAGCAGTGGGATGCCTCATGTGCATCAGGGCACCACAGTCTGCCTAAAACATGGCAAAAGGGAAAACATAAACCTGGAGTTGGAAGAGTCAGACCTGCTCTCCGCTCTGCTATAGGGGTTTTGTTCATATTTTTACAAATTTTGACCGAGGGAGTTTCTTTCCCTTTTGACAACTCCACTCCCCTGCAAGGATGCTACAGTGACAAATACAGTTCCGTACAGCAAACGCAAGTGTAATAATCTACTGCTGAGCAAAGAGGACCTTCCTCTTTTAGGGAAGAAGGTCTCTTGTGTACTGTGTGGGATGTGTACCTCGCTTTGGGGGTGGAAGTATTTTTGTTGTGCATTCCCCTTGTTGTTAACTGCAAAAAAAAAAATGAGTGTTGTGCCTAAATTTGACAATTTTGACAGGTGCCCTAAAAGCAGCATCTGTACCAGGGCCCATTGTCCTCTGCAGCCCTTACCACCAGACCAGAGTCTGGCTAGAGGGTTTTTGCTCCTTCCTCTCACCTTGCTATCTTTTTTTTTCTTTTTTGCTACAACAAGCAAAAAACAATTCCCAAGTTTGCCGGGGGTTTCTGACGGGACAGGCATATTTTGTGCTGGTCGTGAGTGCCATAAAACCCCAGCTCCAAATTAGAAGAAATTAGGGACATTGCACAGTTCATTCATCTTCACTAATAGAGTTCTTGGGAAATACACATGTAGATTAAAGGAACACAATGGCCCCTGGCTGATTGCTTTGAGTACCCTCCAATGTCCCTACAATGGTATTGACTTGCTTTTCATATTGTGCACAAAAGCCACACTAACCTTTTCTTGTCTCTTCTGTTGGCCTCTTCCCTCTTTGCCAACGGATGGCTGAGTTCCTTCGGCCCCAACCCCCACCCCCCGACAGAAGCAGTCGCTGAAAGCAAACCTCACCTGGAGCTAGCAGGAAAAGTTGAGCGCTTCTGAAAGGCATTAACTTTGGGATATCAGACCATACACCTTAAAAAGGTACCGGCAGAGGCAAGCACTGCCCATCTTCGTTTTGAAGCAATTCTTCTGGAAAAATCTACACAAAATGCACCCTTCTGTGTCAGAGGGGGGAACGAAAATGAAGATTTGTTGAGAGAGGCCATACCTCTATTAGGCTAGCTAATATAACTAGAAGAAGCAGCAGTGTTTTTCATTCTCAGACACTCTCCTCAGGCTTGAAATGGAAGCATCTTCACAGCTAAGTGCAGGCTGGAAATCACTCTGGATGCTACTGTGTTTGTCATTTAAACCAGCTGGGACAAAAGATGTCTGATGCCTCAAAAGGACCGGCAAGTGCTAGCATAAAAAAAAAAAAAAGCGATGGAAAAAGAAAAGCAGGAAAAATACTGGTGCAGGAAGGACTGCGTGGGAGACAGGAGACATGGTGCTGTTGCCTCGTTAGTACCGTGCTCATAGGTTAGTCCATGTTCTCCACCAAGCCAAGTACAAAGTAAGGGGTGGGACTGGGCTCTCTGCCTTACCTCCAAAAGCATTTTGTAGATCTTCCATGAAGCCATGCCCTGCCCTCTCACCTCCCAGCACCTCTCGAGTCGTGGAGGACAGGATCACAGAGTCAGCTCTTCGCACAGGGTCTGTCCTACACCAACATCCTGGAAATTTTCCTCAGAAATATTGCCTAGGCACTTTCCCCAGACTTGTGAAAGCTGAAAGCCCGAGCCCATCTCCTTCAGGTGTCTCCAGAGTCCATCCTCCCTAAAATCCCGCACGCACTTTCACTTGGTCTGTAAACCTGGCTTTGGAGGCAGCCAGGTGCAGGGCAAGTATCCCGACAGGGGATCGGAGCATCAGTTCTTACCCCCGGTAATTTTTTTACCCCGAACATTTGTCAGGGAACTGTGCCACAGCATCCTCCTGTGCACGTCATCTTTTGAGAGGCTACCTATGAAACCGATGCGCTTAAAAAAAGCCTGGGGTGGAGGTAGGCTGGAGCTGTCAAGGGAGAGGGATTCGGCGCGGCTCCGAGAG
>NW_008617410.1:0-4566 GCF_000691845.1 Merops nubicus | reverse complement strand
CCACAAGCCTGCAACCCCACTATGGTCTGCCTGGGCAAGAGGACAGGGAAAGCCAAGCTCCTCCAGATTTCACTGCAGGCATCCCAGGTCGCAGATGACTGGTTCATGTCTCACCAAGAAAGAGGGTTTGGGGTCCTTCTGAAACCAAGGCCTCTAAACTAGGAGGACCTTGGTGCTGGGAGAAACTCCAAACCATGGCCAGCCCAGGCAAGGTGCATCCCACACCCCTCTCTGAAGGAAAAGGTGGCAACCACAGGCTCTGGCTTGCAGCAGCCACTTGAATGAACTGAGGGAGGATGCACACAAGAGCAGATGCCTCCTCTCAGCAGAGCCACAAAGTGTGTGCAGCAGCCCTAGGAATGCTGTGGGACTCAAAGGGATTTACCTGCCCTGGGCACCAGGCTAAATGAAACCACTGGCAACCTCCTGCAGGCTGCCAGGAGACCTCCACAGTTCACTGTCTGGGGAAAACCATGCAGGGAGGAACAGCCTGCGCCAGGAGGAGCCCTCGCACCCAGGGAGGAAGAGACAACCCAGTTCACATTCCAGGACTTTACTATGATCCACAATAAGAGCAGAAAGGGATTTTAAAATATGTTACAAACAAAAAGTATTTCAGGGAAGTGCAAGATTCGCGAACAGTGGCATATTAAGGAGTAGTGTGGCTTCAGTTTGGGGCGGACAGCTCAGCTGCAGAGGCAGGGTGCCCGAGAGGCCGTAATGTCACCCGCAGCCTGCTGGCACCAAGCAGGAGGATGCCGAGGCAGCAGGGAGCAAGCTGTGCTGCAGGCTCTCCAGAGGCCCACGGCCAGCAGGGTCCCCGGGGTTCTCGGCTCTGCCGTCACTCTGCCACAGGTTTTGCTTCCTTGGCGGCTTCCAGACGCGTCAGTATTTCATTCCACTGGACAAACTGCTTGGAGAGAAGCAGGGTCTGGATGTCACTCTTAAGGAAAGAGATGTGAAAGTGGAGGGAAGAAACCAAGGGCTAAAGAGCCTGATGGCACCTTCTAAATCCTGATTCTTTAGGATAGGCGTGCTGGGGCACCAGGCTGTAGAAAGCCTGCCAAGACTCAAACTATCCAGGTGCTGAGCTACCACAGAGCACCACAACAAACAAGCATCCAGGAGGCACTTCTGAACACTGCTTAGTGCTGCGCTTCAAAGGGCTTCCCTACCCACTGTGGCATTAGGAGACGTCTCAGCAGTGGGCTCCCACAGAGCCAGCACAAGCTGCTGTCTGGCTCAGGCAGGTTGTGGAGACTTGAGGGACACCAACATGTGAGCTCTGCCCCAGCACTCCTGAGAGGAGTGTGACAGGGACACAGGTGTCACCACGTCAGAAAGAGTGCTGGCCATTACACCCAGGGCTGGGGATCAAACTGTCAGGCAGCTTAGCAGTGTCAGGTCCAAGGCTCAAAGGATACCATTTTGTTGTAGTCCTCAAGGAGTGTCTTGACGCTGTCGGTGAGCTCGTGACGCTGCTCCTGCAAAAATGGAGCTACAGTGAGCAAGCAATGAAAGAGCTGAAGGACATCTATCCTCCCAGTCCCTGTCAGCACAGGGGGAAACTCATCCAAAGCCAGCACTGAGATCAGAGCTCAGACCTGGGCTGTGGTCGCTCATTGTGGCTGGAAGGGTTTCAACAGTCAAGAGGAAGGTCACAACACCCATGCTGGTGAAGCACCAAAGCCCCTGGTCTGCATCTCCAGGCTTTGCTTGCCCCAGAATAGAAACTCCCAGCACAATGCTTTAAGAGGGCACTGCCCAGGCTACTCACTGCCAGCTCCAGGAGCACTCCAATAGGGAAGGAAAGGGTGAAGTGACAAGGTCAACAGTATCAACAGCCTTCCAGAGGACACCCAGAGTGCAGTGTTTTACCTCAGCACCCCAGTAAAAGGGGGGCACCAGCTGGTCAAATCCACCGCTGCTTACTGTCATTCAAACCTGTCTGGAGCAGGGTTATGGTAGACAAAGTGCTTTTCCAACTCAAGACTGAATTATCAGAAATCCTGGCTACTTCCCCCTAAAGTGCTCAAACTTTTTAAAGACTGGCTACCCTGGCATTGGAAAAGCCTGCTGTACATGAGGAATTCGAGCAATTGCACACACAGGGGTGTCAGTACAGCCACTGACAAATGTTTCCTCCTCCCTGCTAGCCAAAACTACCAAAAATATTCACACTACCTGCTGCTGTATGTGGATTTGAGAGAGTCGCTGTAGTTTGGCTGCGTGGTCAGGAACCGCTGAAAAGACAAAAGACACACAAAACCCATTTTTCCCATTTTCCTGCATGTGGGATGTGTTCCCAAAACAAAGCCAGTTCCCTCTTCACAAGTACATCACAGCAGAACTCCACTCTCTGCATGTGAGTGCCACGCATCACAAGCACACCTTTTATATGGTAAAAATACCCTCTGCCTATCCTGCACCTAAAACCCCAAGTTTATTTGCTAACTGCTCCTGGACGGTGTGAGTGAGGGGATGTCCACAGAGAGGGCTGGTCAAAAACTCCGTCAGAGTAAACTACTTGGATGTACGTTATGATAAGCAATTAAAAAGGCATCTCTGCCTCTGCCAGGAGGAGATGTTCCAGGTGTAAAAGAGCTCACAGGCAGGAATGGCCTGCTGGTTTCCACCCTCTCTGCTGTCTCTAACCTGCTTTCCAACCTACTCCATCACCTGCTTCACCTTGCGTGGGATGTTAGAGCAGCACGAAGGAGGAGCAGATATACCACCACATCTGTACCTACTTTACTCATGCTGGGTTATGTGCTTAACTGTCTTCTCCTCTAGTCTGAGGCTCAAGAGAACAAGGAACAAGGGACAGGCAACAGCTTGGAGGGCTGCATGTGCAGCTCAAACCTGCAGAAGAACATGCGTACCTTGAATACTGCCACTGTCCAAGATGGGCTGGAGGTTCTTCACCTGCTCCAGAAGGGCTGCTCGGGCAGGAATGACATGCTCCTCTGGTTGGGGAGGGACAAGAAACACATCAGTAAATACAGGACACCACTTTGGCTCTTCACAGATACTGGTGAGGTAACTTTTCCAGCTGATCCAGGTACATAAAAAGTGGCTTGTTTATGATTTTATTTAGGCTTTTGTGTTGCCTGTCGTTGGACCTTGGTTCATGTCAATTTAGGGCAGGAGAATCTAGACCAAGCTTCATTTGCAGAGTATATCAACACAAAGCTGAACCAAATTCCTTGGGGCAAAAGAGGCCACAAGATGTTTAAAACACATCCAGATGTCTTCTGTTTTTGTCAAAGCCTAGACAGTATGGGAAGTGGGGTGAGGAAAACTGTTCTAGCTCCAGTTTTTCTTTTCAACCTTTTATTAATTCAGTTTTAAACTGATCAATGCTAAAAAGATCAGAACTGGTAAAACTGCAGCATGGATGGAGGGAGCATGAAGGGTGACACACATCCTTGTACAAACCATCTCTCTGACAGCTCTAAAGTGTGTGCCAGATCTTTACAATGAAAGAAATCCACACTGATCCAGCTTAGGTAAGAGACAACTTTTACAGTCCTAAAAAGCCTCCCCCATCTCCTCTCCTTTCACACTGTACCTGCCAAGATGAACTGCAGCTTCATGGCATCTGGAACAGCCATCCTGTCAATGTACTGAGGGTCGAGGTATTTTATGACATCTTCAACTAGAGCAAAAAATAGGTTTGGTGACAAGAAGTAGGAGAGACTTTACTGCATCTGCAAATGCCATTTTCCTCCATGCTATACATCAGATTACCCTGTAAACACTGCCCACTTTGGGTTGATTTTCTTCATATTCATGAATTCCTAGAGCACTTGAAAATATGTGCTTTTGGAGCACTGTGACCAGGAAATAACAAATGACTCCAGCCAAGCAACAGGCTTCTTACAGGCAGCTGCAACACTTGCTTCTTACTTAGATAATGATACTAAAGGTGAATGAAATATGCTTCCTCCTGCCCTCAAAACAAAACCAGCCCACAGCCCTCCATACTAGCCCTTAAAATCATCTGCAAATACATCATTTACATTTCTGCACTGAAGGGCCACTGCAGCCTTGGGCCACAACGACCCTCCCTACACAGCCTGCTCCTTCTGTGATACCAAACAGCCAAGCCTGGCCAAGAGCCAGCTTTGCAGGACGATGTGCCACTCTGGTGTGCGCTCCCAATACCCCCCAATTTGAGGCTGGCTCCCCTGATCCATCCACCAATGGCTGTGTGTGATCCCTATTGCTCCCACCACACGCGCAGGGGAGAGCTGCTCTAGAGTGGCCCCGAAGTCCAAGCATGCAAGAAGTAATTTCATGAGCTTGTACTCCGACAACCTTCAGGGGCTGCATTTCATAGAATTCTTTAGGTTGGGAAAGACCTTTAAGATCACCGAGTCCAACCATTACGCCAGCACTGCTAGCCCCACACTAAAGCATGTCCCTAAGCATCTCACCTACACATCTTTCACACCCCTCCAGGGGTGGTAACTCCAACACCTCCTTGGCCAGCCAGGGAAGCTTCCCCAGGGGAGAAGGGATTTTCGGCAGAGAAGCGAAACGCCAGACGGGGGTTTCGAGCTT
>NW_008617409.1:621-834 GCF_000691845.1 Merops nubicus | reverse complement strand
CCAGCCGCCCCTCGTGCGGGGTGTAGACGCGCTGGTTGTTGGCTCTCATCCTTGACTGGATGGTGAAGAGCAGCACCTCCAGGTTGCCCTTCTCCTGAAACCTGCCCCAGAGAGAGCTCAGCCCGGGGCACCCACGGGTGCTCCGCGCCAGCGCCGCGCGGGCACGGGGGGTGCTTACTTGGGGGGCTTCTCCACGGGGCGGGAGGGGCGCAA
>NW_008617409.1:0-440 GCF_000691845.1 Merops nubicus | reverse complement strand
CCACCCCCTCCTGCCACCACCTCAGTGCCATCCCCTACCTGGCCCAGACGCCTGCCCTCCACCTCCAGCACCTTCATCTTGGAGAAGTAGTGGTAGAAGGCCACCACGTAGGTGATGATGGACTTCTCGTCGGGGTTCTCTGTGAACACATCTGCCCGGCGCGAGCGAGAAGCGTCAGCCCTGACCCACCCTCTGCATCGCCCCACCACCACCCCAGCGGGCCAACACGGCCCTCCTGCCCGTCCACGTGACCTGGGCACTTAATGGGGAAACTGAGGCAGGAGGGTTGTCAGCGTCAGCCTCACCTTCGGGGTCGAGGAGGGGGGTGATGCCCAAGTGCCGCTCTGCCACGCTGAACGCGTGCTCCAGGTTGTGCCGGGCGTTGGATTTGGTCAGGTTTTGGAAGTCAACCAGCTCAGGCCTGGTGACAGAGGTGACAG
>NW_008617408.1:0-780 GCF_000691845.1 Merops nubicus | reverse complement strand
ATTAACCTCTCCCAGAGATAATTAACAGCCCCCAGGGGTAATAAACAACATTAACCTCTCCCAGAGATAATTAACAGCCCCCAGGGGTAATAAACAACCCCCCCCAAGGGTCATTAATGGGTTCTGGGCCATTAATAGACTCTGGGGATGAGGATGAGAATGGGATGGGTGTTGGAAATTGAAAACCACACCAATAAATGTTAATTAGTGATATTAATTAGCATATCAGCACTAATTAGGAAGCCCCTGAGATTAATTAATCTCCCCCAAAGGTAATTAACGGCCCCCAGGGGTAATTAATGACCCCCCAGAGGCCATTAATAGACTCTAGGGATGAGAATGAGGATGGGATGGGTGTTGAGAATTAAAAATCACGCTAATAAATGTTAATTAATGATATTAATTAATGCATCAGCACTAATTACGAAGCGCCTAAGACTAATTAACCTCTTCCAGAGATAATTAACGGCCCCCAGGGGTAATTAATGACCCCCCAGAGGCCATTAATAGACTCTGGGGATGAGGATGAGGATGGGATGGGTGTTAGAAATTGAAAATCATACCAATAAATGTTAATTAATCGTATTAATTAACACATCAGCACTAATTAGGAAGCTCCTAAGACTAATTAACAACCCCCAAGAATAATTAACAGCCCCCAGGGGTAATTAACCCAAACTGGGGATGAGGATGAGGATGGGAACGGGTGTTGGAAATGGGAGAACGCCCCAATCAAGATTAATTAATGATATTAATTAGCCCCAAACACTAATTAAGAAG
>NW_008617407.1:1649-4245 GCF_000691845.1 Merops nubicus | reverse complement strand
GGGGGGTTGTTATTTTTTGTTGGGTTTTTGGTTTTGTTGTTGGTTTTTTTCTGTTGTTATTTTTTGGTGGGTTTTTTGGTGGTTTTTTTTTGGTGTTTTTATTTTATGGGGTTTTTTTGTTATTTTTTGTTGGGGTTTTTTTGGTGTTTTTATTTTAGGGGTTTTTTTTTGTTATTTTTTGTTGGGTTTGGGGTTTTTGTTGTTATTTTTTGTTGGGTTTTTGTTTTTTGGGGTTTTTTTGTTGTTTTTTTTCTATTGTTATTTTTTGCTCAGTTTTTTGGTTGTTCTTTTTTGTTGGGGTTTATTTTGGTGGTTTTATTTTATGGAGGTTTTTTCGTTGTTATTTTTTGTTGGGTTTGGTTTTTTGATATTTTTGTTGGGTTTGGTTGTTATTTTTTGTTGGTTTTTTTGGTTGTTGTTTTTATTTTGGGGGGTTGTTATTTTTTGTTGGGTTTTTGGTTTTGTTGTTGGTTTTTTTCTGTTGTTATTTTTTGGTGTTTTTTTGGTTGTTCTTTTTTGTTGGTTTTTTTTTGTTGTTTTTATTTTATGGGTTTTTTTGTTGTTATTTTTTGTTGGGTTGGGTTTTTTGTTGCTATTTTTTGTTGGGCTTTTTTGTTGTCATCGATCTTTTTTCTTGTGTTTTTTTGGTTGTTATTTTCCTGTTGCCTTTTTTTTATTATTATTATCATTTTTGCTGTTATTTTTTGCCCCCTAAAGCACCGACCTGAAGCCTGAGCTCAATCCAGCAGCAGAAATGCTCCCTGCAGCCAAGCACCAGCCCTGCCAGACGCCTGCTCCCTGCCTGCCTGGAGAAAACAGCCTCTGCTCAACAATGGGAACGCCAGGAAAAGAGCAATTCCTTCCCAAAAAAACCAGCCAAGGGCAGCCCCAACCCTCCCACCCACACGCCAGCCTGGGCCAGCCCTAGCACCGAGACAGGGGCAGCCTGGATTTGGTCCCCAGGACCTGGCTGGTCCCCTCTGCCAGGACAAAACCCTTCCCTGCAGTGATGGAAAAGGATTTGGGATGCTTGGAGAGCCACATCCCAGCTCGTTCCATGCTGGGATGAGGAACTGGCAGCCAATGGGAGTATTTTAGCTCATATCCCCTCCTTAATTTTCAGTGGAATAGGGAGGACAATGCTTCATTGTGTTGTGGGAAGGAGCAAATGATCTCCTGGCTGGCTGGAAGGAAAGGTTTCTGCTGGGAACAGGAGCCACTGAAGGAGGTGGGACCCCCCAAAGCCTCTGCTGTGGGGTTCCCATGGGGCTCAGCCCTCCCCAGGGCTGGCTGAGGTGGGATGAGCTCAGCACTGTTCTCTGGGGACGTGGACACACAGCCCAGGCTGGAAACCTCTCCTGCTTTTGGGCACGTGGTGTCCTTCCCAGCCAGAGCTGCCAGGGTGGCTCAGCAGGCAGAAACCCCCCTGGGTCTGAGGCCACCACCGTGTCACCTCCTTCCATGGGCACAAGGCCACCACCGTGTCACTTCTCTCCATGGGGATCACCTTGGAGGTGACACCACTTGAAGACCTCCTTGACCCACTAAGGGTGAGATCAGCACAGCTCAGATGCACCGTTAACTATTTTTTCCCCACTAAAGGGACTAAACTAACAAAATTACCTATTTTTTTTTTTCCCCACTCAAGGAGAAACCTGGACCTCCCCAAAACAGCCCCTCAGGGAGCTTGGGATGGCTTTGGTGAGCTGAGTGCTGTCACTGTGCCAGGGGATGCTCCACCAAAACCGCAGGAGATGCAGCCACGGGAGTAAAGAGCCTCTTAATGACCACAGAAAGCTATTGTGGGAGCTTTACATTTTATTTTGGTTTTCAAATGCCACTTCATTGACTGAGATTGGCTTAATTGTGGTCATTAAGGTGGGGAGGGGAACAATGAGCCTCCAAAGGATGGGCTGGGCCAAGGAGAGGAAGGTCTCAGCCCCTTTGCTCTTAGAGGGAAGATGCTCCAGCCCTGCAGACCATCCCCTTCCTCCCAACCACCTCCTCACCACCAGCCCCTCTCCTTCCCAGCCACTGCCTCAGTTTCCCCATCCCCTAAACGAGGTGTGGTGGTCACTGCTGGTCCTCCACGTCCTACAGCAGAGACCCTGGGTGGGACCTGAGTCCTTCCCCAGCCATCAGCTCCAAGAGCAAAGAAGTTTTCCCCATTAAATTGAGATTTTCTCTGTGGTTTCCAAGCACATGGAGGCAGCAGCTTGGAGAAGGGGAAGAGCAGAGGGGTCACATCCTGTCCCCCAGGAGGGGCAGGCAGCAGGGCCTGCAAATCTGGGTGGTCCCCTATGTTTTAACAGCTTTTGAAGGCTCTGGTGCAGATCCCACCAACACCAGCCCATGGGAACCCACTCCCCAAAGCTGCTCCCATCTCTGTGGTTTCCAAGCACATGGAGGCAGCAGCTTGGAGAAGGGGAAGAGCAGAGGGGTCACATCCTGTCCCCCAGGAGGGGCAGGCAGCAGGGCCTGCAAATCTGGGTGGTCCCCTATGTTTTAACAGCTTTTGAAGGCTCTGGTGCAGATCCCACCAACACCAGCCCATGGGAACCCACTCCCCAAAGCTGCTCCCAAGGCACCAGCCCCT
>NW_008617407.1:0-1624 GCF_000691845.1 Merops nubicus | reverse complement strand
CCTGGATCCCCCCACAAGCTGCCCCCTCCTCGCCTGCTGGAAGCTCCCAGCCACGGGAGGGCTCTCAGCATCATTTTTAGGGAAACATCCAGGTCCAGGTTGTGAGGCAGCCACGAAAATGGCAATAAATGCAACAAAACCCAGGGGGCTGCTGGGGGGGCTTCACTCACACCACCTCTAAGGGCTGTGGGAAGGAGAGAAGCTATCAAGCATCACCTCTCTGCTCCCAAACCCTTCACAGCTCAGTTATTGGAGCCCTGCTGCCCCTCCCAACCTGTTCTCGCGCTGAGCCACAGCTAATGAACCTCCTAATAATGATTAATAGGGAATATTTTCTTAAAGCCTCTTGCAAGCAGCCAGATGAATACCAACGACTCCTCCTCAACATCAGGACCCCCCAACCACGGGTGCAAAAATGAAGGAGCCCCTTTTCCCAGGCAGCCCTTTTCCTTATGGCATTTAATTAGGGATAATTAACCAAGGGGTGGTGCTTTGATGCCCGGGGGGGTTGCAAGCTCCCGTGTAGCCCAGGGGAAGGAGTTCTGCCCACCTTCCCTGGAGTTGTCATGGAAATTGTAATGGATGGGGATTAAGATGCTGTGCTTGCCAAATGCAAACGTGCTGCAGCTTTCGGGGGGAGCCTGGAGGAGATCAGCCAGAGCCATCCTGAGCTGGGAGAAATGGGAAGCACTGGAGGGACCCAGCACCCCCCGAGGATGGGGAGAGGAGAGCGATGCTCCAAGTCCCCCCAGATGAGCTTCATGCTTTGCAAACACAGCTTTAAAGGGGTATTTTTCTGCCCTGTCTCTAAGAGGAATGGAAAACATGCCAAAACCTTGGGAAGCAGGGAGCTGGGCTGGGATCCACCAGCAAGTGCTGCCCAAAGTGTCCGGCCCAGGCAGGGAGCTCAGCACCCATCCTGGGAGCAGGGGAAGAGCTTTCCTCTCACTTTCCCTCCCCCCTTGGACCTAGAGCAATCCCAAAACTTCACCCCCAAGCTGCAGCCCCGCGAGCAGAGGTGGGAATGGGACTGGACCCACCCCTAGGGCCCCACGGAGGGCGAGATGCTGCTCAGAGCTGCCCGAGCCCACGGCCAGAAATAGCCCTGATTTACAGATGTAGGACGAGCCCGCCACGCCAGCCTGCCCACGACCTACTTTCCCCCTGCCCCAGCACATCCAGGGGCTGCAGGGGGCTCAGCTCAGCCCCCTGGAGCCAGCCCAGCCCCCCACCAAGAGCAGCAGCAGCTCGGGAGTCCCACTCTGGCTGCATCCCAAGGATTCAGCAGCCAAAACAGCAGCTCCCGGGGGAGCCACGCTGCTCCAGCACCTGAGGGGTTTCACCACACACCTACACCCTGCCCTGGAGCTCAGGGCCAGCTCAGGACCCGGCTCCTACCCGTGTCACGAGCTGGGGGGGGCTCAGCTCCTGTATGTCTCCATCTCCTGGGCCTCGCTGCCGTGCAGGACTCCTCCAGCACAAGGCTCTGGTGAGGTCCAAAGACCCCCCCACGCCCCCTCCACGCTGTCTTGGATTTCCTAAACCTTTTTGCAGCCCTGAGCACAAAGCAATCAGCTCTCCCGGGTGCCTCGGGGATGCTCCTGCCCTTAAGGAGCACAGAAAC
>NW_008617406.1:0-47019 GCF_000691845.1 Merops nubicus | reverse complement strand
TTCTAACCGGTGACCTTGCAAAAGTGAAAGGGAATGGAAGGTCAAAAAGGGTTTAAAAACAGAAAAAAGAAAAAAAAAATAGGAAAATAAAAAAAAGAGGGAAATAGTTATATATGTTTTATTTAGGCCTGTGTATTCTTTCCCTGCCTCAACTACAGTTTGCTCACTCCTTTTGCTCCTCAAGTCTTCCGCTGTCTCCACCATCCCTGCTCCTTCCAGAGGAGATACTGCTCTTCCTCCAGAGTGGACAAGTTGTTGACAGCAGTAATTAGTGGCAAATCCTTGCAAAACTCCCACCCCTGTGTCCTGACCATTCTTTGAAAAACACTGGTCTAAATAATTATCTTTGAATGGTCAGCTAGACTGCTTCCAAGGCTGCTGAGATGTTCATGGGTGATCACTGTTCAACTCAGCCGTGACATTCCCTTTCTTTGAAGGCATAAAAATCACTCCGTTCTCACAAAGCAGCTGGAATTGAAACTCAGGAACTCACGAGTCTATGCATGGTGTGTCCTGTGACTATCAAGCAGGAGATTTTTGGGAGCTGTGGCACTAGCAGTGATTTAGGATCCAGATTTTCACTAGAGTAAAAATCTTTCTCTCTTTGCTTCCAAGGAAGCAGAAATAAGAGATTTAGCAGAAATACGACTCTGTGTGTGTTTGCATTTCAGGGAAGGAATCTATTGTGGGAAGAATGAATTGGAGAAATTAGCTTGGCAGATCATTTGGGGATCCATGGCAGTGAGTAATTTATATTAGACAAAAAAAAAAATGGTGCTCTTTCTTCATGGATATGTCTTATTTTTCATTGGAATTCACTCTTACTTTGGTCTTTTACTGTTGTAAAATAAAAATGAAAATAATGAGCAGAGGACGATTGTTTTCTAACTTCCACAGTGGGCTCAGCTTTTGAAGCCATAACATACAATTAAGGACAATGATGAATGGATGACATGTGGCATCTCAAGCCCAGCCAGCAGAAGAAAGAAGCTATTGTCTAAGGGATTGCATCCAAACAATGAGGTTCATTTTTGGCTCTACAGCTACAAAACGGTCTCACTTGCAAATGTATGTAGACATCTATATGAAAGCTTGCTGCAACCTTTTACTTTTGAAAATATGTTTTATCTTCATGATGGAATATTTTAATCCTCCTCTTCTAATTTTGTTTTTTCTCTCTTCTCTCTTTTTCATTGCCTAGAAAAACTTATGGAAAAGATAAGACAAGGGGAAAATCTAGCAATTTCAATAGTTTATTCTTTGACAATGCTTAATTATGAGTGGGATGTAAGTAGGTGTTAAATTATATTTCTTTGAAGTGCCCAAGTACAAGAAATGGCCTAATAAAAAGACCTTAGATAGTTGTGTCCCCTTGTGGCTTTATTTTTTTTCAGTCTTTATAAGAAAATTCCCTATATGCTTTCCTTCTTCTTTCCAACTTCCTCAGATCAATGAAGGCTAGACATTTTTTCTTGTACTAGATGGGGAAAAAAAAAAACACATTTAAAAATATTGCACTGTCCATTGATTTATTAAGTCATAAGTATAGTTTCTGGTCTGATTCTGTTTGCATGGAAACCAAATATGAAAACTTCCTATTTCTAATGAAAAAGATATGGGTTAATATAGTGCTGTAGTCCGTCAAGTTTAGTTGTAAGATACCAAACTGGATCTGTTCTTTGAGTTTCTGCTTTGAAGTCAAACTTATTGCTGGTTAGAAAATGACATTAGACTTTAAATCTTTCACAACTGCATCTCGCTTTGTCAAAAAATATTTTTAAGATCTATACTGAACCACCAACTATCCAGCTGACTAATATTTTGGCAGACCTGGAGAGAACTTATCTATCCACATTGTTTTAAAGATTAGTTCTTTATAGCTCAAAATATGTTATGGAACTGATCTATTTTTAGCAAAAAAGTTGAGAAGTTTTATGCTGACATTCAAAAGGTAAGGCATGAGTTTCTATCTTAGATAAAGACCATGATTTTAAAAACTTAAAGTCATGTGTTGTCTTCTATTGCTTCTCACTTCAGTGGAATCAACTTTCTTTTTTTCTGCAAATGCAGACTTTGGAGAAGAGAGTGAAACCTTTACCTCATTGTTAATTAAATATTCTGAAGTCAGTAAGTGTACCTTTAGAATTATCCTGAGTGATTCACTAACTACCAATGAGCAAAATACTACTCAAATCATCATCTTGGAGTTGAACCAGAGATAGTACAGTGGAATGACCCATGATGCTTTTCAATGCTTACAACTTGCAAACTGGAGACAAAAAAATACCTTTGATATTTTATTTTAGAAATTATGGTCTCTTGTGGATGCTGCTGTTTTCAAGATTCAGTGTAAAAAGGTAGAAGTACTTACTTTCTTCTGAAAATGTAACTAGTTGTTAGGCTTTCCCACCCCCGTTGCTTTCATTTCTTTATTTCAGAAGTTCCTGGAAGTTATTTCAAACAGAAAAGAGGAGGCAGTGTTAAATAGGTGGTGCTTAAACAATGTACATAAACAGATTTGTAGTCTGGAAAAATCAGACTTTGTAACTGTGAAAGCAAGATGATACACAATTGTAGAGGCCTTGTTTCTCCGGCTTCTCATCTTTGCCTTCTGAGATTCTACTGCTTTGGCTCTACTTCTCTGTAGTCATGGTTTTGTCCCTCATTTTTTTAGCACTCATCTCTTGGAGATTTATGAAATATCTTGGAGACATTCTTGTAGCTCTGTCTGTTACAGAGATTTCTGAAAATCCTATTTTTCTGTATGGAGGTAAAATGTGAGAAATGTAGAGTGCTGGGATTTAAAAATTTCAGCGTGTAACTGGTCCCATTTGAGCATACTTTGAAGACTAATTAGAGATAAATTAAGAACCAATGTTCCTTATTACCTAACACAAAAGTTCCCTGAACAGCTACCTGAACAGCAGCCGTAGGGTCAGTGTTTATTTGTGAGATGTTTAAATGCAGCTTATGAGATCTTGTGCTATGAGGGGAAATTACAGGGATTAAGCAGTGTAAGGAAAATATTTGTGGTGGGTTTGTTCTTTCTGCTGTGGCAGCTGCTGGTGCTGGGAATGTACTCTTGTCTAGTTCAGCTGTTTTCTAGCTGCCCACCACTATAGTTAACAACAAAGAAATATTTTAAAGGGTTGCAATGCAGACAAGCATTGAGGATCAGTCACCCAAGCTAAAGAGGGGAATTTAGTGGGATACTGCATTTCCATCTGGGGATGAAATGGGCTGTGGAGCTAAAATGAAGCTGAAAACGAGTTTTGAGAGTGAAAGAATCTAAAAGACTGAGCCAGAACCAGGCTGGTCCCTGGCCATAGGCAGCATACAGCATATGATACTGCCCTAATGCTGAGGTAGACTGGGTAATCCTAAACCCTCTTCTATTCATAACATTTGTTCCTGTTTCTCTTCTTCAACAGACTTCTTTCACTCAGATGCATTAATCCAGTTTTTAATATCCTTTCTGACATTAAATTCTATAAAAATGATAAATCTACAGATCTGAAGAGAAGTGTAAGGTATTTGTAGCATTAATTAGCCATTACAGCAGTATCTACATCAGAAATATTTAACACAATTAAAAATGAAAAGTAGCTGGAAGGTCACCCACAGCCAGAATGAGAACTGACATCCAGATAGATGAGATTTGGTAAACCTCAGCTTGTTCCTGCTGCTCTGCTTCTAGAAAACAATGGAAAATACAAACAGAAATAAATTTCCTGGAATCTCCTACTCTTACTGGGTAATTTCATGGTAACTATAAAGTCAGCATCTGCACACATATTCAGAATTCATGTGGGATGGTGGAATAAAGGGATTTCTTTGAAATTATTTCTAACTATAAGCCTGTTGAAACTGTCAGCTGTTCATCTCCATTTTCCTCCCACACAACATTTTTCATCTTGGGGAACACCAGTTGCAACTTAGGTTGGAAGTCACAACTTGCTTTGGTTTTTTTTTCATGAACACACATTCAGGCAAAGGCACTGCCTGGCCTCAGGGGCATGTCACATCACACAGTTCATCTTCTCACAGCTGAGATGTTTTCTCCCTTCAAAAGGTGGCCACAAAAAGGAAGGGTTAAAAATGCTCTTAGATTTTTGACTGTAAATACAAAGCAGAAGACTTCAGAAGGAATGGACTCGAGTCCTTAAGGCTGAAAGTAAGATGTTACAAATGTGAAAAGTCACACAAAACACAACCACAGGTGTGGGTCCTGGATAATACGTATTGGATGTTTATCATGTACTTTGTCAGGAGCTGTAAGAAGCCTACCAATAGTAAACCCATCATCTTTCTGCACAGGTCTGTCTGCTGGAGCATCAGGGGAGAAATGTTTTTCTGACTACTGTTCAGAACTTTAAATACCAGGATTTGCACCACTTCCTTTTCCTACAGATAAGAGAGATACTACCAGTCAGGCTTGCTTTCTACAGTTCATCCATTAACCTCAGACAGACATCTATGCAAAAGACAAACTCCTTAGTTTCAGCTGCTTCCATCCCTATTTTCCCCATGTTATATATTAGCTGTTAGTTATTTCTAACTTCCATGTCTTTGGTAGCTCCCACTGTGTTTCTCAGCAGTTTGTCAACTTTGCTAGCTTAACTCTTACCTCATAAATCTCCCTTTATAATGTCCTGATGACTTTGGATTTTTTCTCGAAGTCTCCCATTTTTGTAATCAACACTGAGCAGAAGGTTCCAGACATTATCAAGAAGAAGGCTCAAAAAAAAGGAAGGATGAAGTATTTTTTAAAAAAATACATCTTTTTACCATCAACCTCATTACCACTAGATGTCCTGAATACCACATGTCCAAAATCATTCAGTAATTAGACAAATGAATGGAAAAAAAAAAAAAAAAGTCCAAGAAAACTTTTGGATCAGATGATATTCATGTTTTCCCACCAGTCCTAGTGCCCATCTTCTGGAAATGTGTAAACAGCAAACTGCCAGATGCTGGAAGAATGTGCAATATAAGAGACAAAACGTATTTCTCTGTGTTTTGTTTTATGCTTACAATCTTTCCTAAGTACTTGCTAGGACAGATGAACCATTGGTCTGACGTGGCACAGACACTCCTATGGCTATCCATCTATTCTATTTTCAGGATACAGTGACCACAAAATTGTATCAAATGTCCATACTGACCAGGCTTAAGACAAGCCTGTAGCGTGCATCTGTGTCACCTCATTAAAAGTTAATTGTGCCTGCAGTAAGTTCTGCCTGTATTTCATCAGTATTGAGCCACATCTTGAAGCCTTTTCTTCAATGCCTATGAGATGCCAGGTGATTGTGGTTCTAAGTATTAGGAAATACAGCTGGAAATAAGCTATTATGTCTCTGAAAACTCATGTCTCCTTTAACACCTATTAGTTGAAGTCACGTTTCTCAGCTTCACTTCCTCCTAGGTTCCTCACTCTCTTGTGTTTCAGACTCTTCTTAAAATACAGTATTTTTTGTTTACATTGTTTGAAAACAGCAGCGTGTGTCTAATGCTTCAAACTCTTCTTAAAATGTAGGACATTTATTTTTTTACTAGTTGCAACCACCACCATTTCTTTTGAGGCTGCTTTGTGGTACTTGTCTTTCCACAAAAGCTCACAACTCCTCCTGGTTTAGGAAAATCTGCATATTTCCTTAATGTAGCTCTTGTTCCCCTTTTGGGAGAACAGATTAAGTCACTGGATAAGATCATAGGTTTTGCCAGTGACTGGTCTCCTATCTGCAGAGGTTAAGTGTGCGGTAAACACAGGTGTGAATGACCTTCATGAGAATACTTTTTTATCCTTCCCTAGGTGGGTGGCCTTAATGCATAATAGGGACATATTACACTGCTTTCTAAGCCAGGGCTTGGGTGCTACTCTGGAACAGCTACCCTCCCCTAACTACACCATAGCTTGTAACTAACAACAAAGCCTGCAGACTGTTTTTTACAAGACATTTTCACAAGAAACAGTAGAAAACTTTAGGATTGCTTCAGCATCTTAGGCTTCATGCCTGCAGCTTCTAGTATGCATAAGACCATACTGGAGAGGAGATGGGGTGAATATCTCAGTAGAGGAGTTACCCATTAGCCTGATAGTCTCTGGTATTTATGGGTAAGTTTGAACTGCTGGAGGCAGCCAGCATTAAGGGCAGGATATTACTGGTAGATTTCAAGCCTAATTTCTCAGGAAAAAAAATCTAAATCTGAGATGGTTCATTCTACTTTCAAATTGATTTAGGTCTCTGTAAGAGTAACAAAATCGAGTAGTAAGATGAGCAAACTTAGCAAAGCTAAGATGGGTGGAAATCAGAAGAGAAGAAAAATCAGAGAAAATGGACCAAAAAAAGAAAATCCAATAGGCAAGACTGTGATTTGGGAGATTTGTAGGATTTGGGAGGCTGATCAGATTTCCTTCCCACCAGCCAATATTAAGGTTTCGGCTTGTGTTGGTTACTTGGATCCTAAAAGCTAAAGCAAAAAAATAGCATGAGAAGACACAAGGACACAGGAGGGTGAATATGAGAGGAACAGAAAAAGCAGCCCCAAGACAAGGGAGGAAGAATAGTATCAAGGGCTGAATTCTGCAAAACCGTTTTCCTACTGCTAAGAGAAAATTCACTGAGCAGCTTCACTGTTTAACATTAAAATGAAGCCAAATGATTAAGACAGGAGTCACACATGGAAAGAGAACAGACAGGACAGTCGCTAAAACATGTCCACCAGCTGCTCCTACTGACTAGTCATGGGAAATGGAGGAACATTCCCCCAGCTCTTATGGGCAACTGAACCAATTAGTTGAAAAAATCAAGATCAGTTGTCTTCTGTATTGAGAGCAGACTGTACATTTGAAATCATGGTTATTTTTATTTTCCACTCTGCTGCATTGCATCACAGTGAGTCACACGGTGTCTGTTTTCCATGCTAACACCAAGACATGCTGCAGCAAATCAGACACGGTGTGACAAATACCATGAATCAAAACGGTGCTCACCACTTTAACTGTCAAATCCCTAGCACAGTGTTTAAGCCTTGGGATGCCTTGATGTGTCAGAGGAATTCGGCACTGAGTTAAACATGGCCCTGGATCTTGTCTTTAAAAAAATGTCTGTAAGGTCGGTTCTTGCAGCCTATGAAGTTGTTATGATTGCCACTACCATGCCCTAAAAAACCTAGTCACATTTAATGACTAGAGCTAGGCAATGCTGAAACCTGAGCTCGATAACCTGGAAACTGTAAAATCCAAGCAAGAGGCTCCTCAGTCCTGGAAGTGGAGGTGCCCCACTCAGGGATCTCCAGCTGGTTGGTTCTGTCAGATGAGTCCAGAAGCACAAGACACTGAGCTGTAATGCCTGATGCACTGATGCACCTGAAGGTCCTACCAAGGGACCTCCCTGGCTGTCTTCATCCTGCCACAGATGTTTCTGACAAGTCTCTCTTCTGCTCTGGGTCTACAGCAAGCTATGGAAAGGACTAAGAAACTAAGCTAGCATAAGACTAAGTGAGTCACAGTTGGAACCTTATTAACATTCACTCATTTTGATATGGTAATTATTATTTTCTCTTGAAAAAAGTGTCCTGCTAGGAAATTCCTTATCATCTCTCCAGTCTCCAGCAGCCTCTTCAGTGCCAGTAGTCCCCTAAGTGTGATCTTTTGCCAAGTGCACAGTGAAGTGGTTTCATCCAGACTCAGGCTGGGCTAAGAGCAGGGTCTGCTGATCTGCAAGGATAAGCTGATAGGACCTGTGGGATCAACAGGGCCTCTGAATTCATGGTTTAGAGGTAGGCTTCATCACTCTCCTTCAACTTCTTCAGTCTGCCCTGTGAGGTATCAGTAAGTAGCATCCCGCTGGTCAACCCATAATGTGCCCAGGTCAGTGGAGAGGATCAAAGGCAGGTGCTCTAGAGGAATGGTGGGCTCTGGATAAAAGTAACAAGGATACATCAACACAGAACCCTCTTTTACATCAGTGAATGAAGTGGTGTCTCTGGCAGAAAAACTGGTTTTGTGGAGTCAAAGAAAAATGCTTCCAGAGCCAATATGCCCCACATAGATTGTCCCACTGACCAAGCAGTGCTTTAGTTAAAAAATCCCTGGAGGAAAAAGCTCTGTAGTGCAATGTGGAGAGCTTAGCCACAGAGTGGCTAACAGCAAAGGGACATGATAAAGTGCAACTGGTTGAAGTTTAGTAAAACAAACTCCAAGTCAAGATAACCTGGAGTACAACTATTGTAGGATAATGGGATGAGTAAAAGGAACTGGAACACTAAGATAAAGAACTGCTAACCGCAAGGCTAAACACAAAAGATAAACATAAGAGGAGTTGACATGTAATCTGTAACCGATGGTGAGCTTCACTTTTGCAATATGTATGAACTAATTAAGAACAATATAAAAGATGCCTTCTGATTTTCAGTAAATGAGGCTTTCCGATCATCATAGGATGGTGTCTGTCTCCCGCTTATTCTCCGTCAGTGCAATAAGCAGGTAAGAAAAGCTACAGAAGCACACTTCACCTGAGTGAACAAACAAAAATAATCACTGAAGTGTGAAATAATGGCAAAATCCCAGGAGATATTTGTTATACAGGATTCAGGCTTTCACATAGGGGCAGCACAGAGAAATCCATAGGACAGGAGCTGAGAAAGGATTTCAGCCAAGGCTGGACCAAGTCTAAAATTGAGTGGGTTTGGAGGATACTGTTGGGGTCTAACGGAAGAGAGGAATGAAGGGTCACATCTTGGAACAGCAGGGAAAACAATATACTTTAAAAACATGTTTTCAGTCCCATCTATCTTCCGACAGTAAATTTTGGCAATCTTGAGTGTATGCTTTTTGTTGCTCACTTGCATATTCTGTGATGAGAAATTTTATATATATACATGAATACATAAAAGCAGGCTTTTTTCCATAACTTAATGAATGGATAAAAATACTTCCAAGTGATGTTATTCTGCATTTATCTTACACTAAAACAATCTAACATGCAATGCAACAATATCTACTTCCTTTTTCTCCCTGAAATCCCACAACCAATATGTGAAATGCCTATTACCAAAACATTTCTTGGCACTACTGGGTTTTAAAGCCTTACCTATCATTTGACTCTAAAGATTTCTCAAGAGTAAAATCTGCTTGCAAATAACAGTGGAAGGCACATCTGTTATTTATTTTCATACGAGTAAGCAGCCTTCCATAAGAGGAAACATATTTCTGAACAGCTGTTGAAATATTAAGGGAGCTTCATCTTCTATGTAAGGGCCAAATGGAACTTTAGATGTGCTGAAAATGTATTACAAAACTTCTTTTGTAATAATAGGGCAAAAGAGGAAATATATTAAAATATATGTAAAGACATTTAATTGACTCCCAATTGATCAGATACTCACTCCTTTTGACTTCTTTTGACTTTTACATCTGTAAAATGAACCAAAATGCAGTAAATGCAGGTGATTGATTCAAACAGGAAACTGACTGAATCAAATTAGAGCCCAATTGTTTCTTATATCTTGCCTGCTAAGCCCAAATCACGTTGGTACCAGTTGTGTACAGACCAGCAACTCAGAGGACTACATTCCAAGAAAAAAGTTTAATTCACATTTTAAGAATTGCTCCTTTGACCTTGTTCAGGTTATCTGTCAAACTATTAAGTAGAAAACTTTCCTTTCTCCATTTTCCCAACCACATTCAGTAACTATTTATTTCTTCCTGAAGAGCACCTGCCATAACTGCACTTTATCTGTGTTTGATAGATGATATCCCTGGAATTAGCATCCTCACCCCTGGCATTCAGTCCACAAATCTGCTCTCCTACCCTGGCTTTACTCTATCCTTCATGGCTTTCCTAATTTCCTGGAAGACAGTTGGCATCCTAATGCAATTGCCAACAGCTTTTATTTTGCAAATGTTGGCAAATACACAGATTCCAAAAATTCTATTCTTTCACCTCCAAGAGTGCATTTGTTTAACAGGCCTTATAATTCACAATGCTGCCTTCATGAGCTTTGCTAGAAATTACTCTGAATAAACTTAACTGTGATTTTGCCAGTGTCAGTTTTGGCATCCATCCATCCATCCATCCATCCATCCATCCATCCATCCAAATTTCTCCTTCTGAACAAATCTGTGAGGCTGATAAATAGACCTTGCAAACCCCATTCCTAATCCTAACGTAAGTGCTGCCAACCCATTTCTTGGAGCCTGACAGACTGGGTTTGTTTGGTAAGACCACATTTACAACAGCTTTACGCTTGGGTGACTCTCCTGCTCAGTCACTGGATTTTGCTGCTCCCACAGGAGCAACAATGGAGCAAAAAGCATTTCTGAAATACAGCTACCTTACTTTCCAGCCTGATTTCTTTAAAATACAAAAAAAAAAAGAATGATAAAACATTGGGCTAAACAGAAGTAAGGACACATCTCATTTTGTCTCTTCAGTTATGAAAGTAACAACACCCAGCAGAAGGATGTGGTAACATCTGAAACTGCCTCTGCTAGGTGAGACGGGCCTGGCGCAAAGGCTGAGACTGGGTCTGGATCTGGAATTTAAAAGGAATCATAGCCATAAATAATAATAAAAAAAAAAGAAAAAGTACACTATTTTTGATGTCTCCACTAGACAGAAGTAGGTCAGGCTACTGGATGGGCCACTGGATGGGCGTTCCATCTGGGAAAATGACATTATTGTCTAATAATCAGAATTGAAGTTGAATTACCAAGGACTAAGTCGACTTCCTAATAGATTTGGGTTAGTGTTGTGTCTAGACAGGATGGATAGGATGAGATTGGGACAGGCAGTGCCCCTGGGGAACTGGCAAGGGTTATGGCAAAACTGGCAGGTGCTGCTAGCTTGAAAATGACAGCTAAGCTTCAGGTTCAGGGTAGCAGGTTTTGCTAAGTCAGCAGACCACCTGGGGGTGGTCTTGGCAAAAGTAACCAACTGAACTTTAAGGCCATGGTTGTTTTGGGGGTCCCCAGCAGGTGACAGTGAGCTAGAACAGCTTTTTTGTCAGAAGCCTCTCCCAAGACACAAGATCACACAGCACAGGTATCAATATCTTAGAGATACACTTTAAGCCATTAGCTGCAAAACAGCTGCCATAGGTTTATTACTTATTTACCACATCTCCAAAACTCTAGGCTTCAAATGGGAGAGATCCACACATTCCCTATCATATGACTAATGGTAGCAGTGTTCACAGCTAAGCAAGATACATGACAAGGCTGTGGAGTTCAATGAATGGAGAGACATTGGCTTTAAATGTTTATAAAGATACTGAGGAAGCATACTTTTTAAATTCTAGATTGGAATCTTTCCAGTCTGTCTGAATATATTTTATATTAAACTGATGTAAAAGTTGAAAATGGGAGTTGGTACTAAGCTGGACAGGCTGAGTGGGACTGCAAATGTCAGGTCACAGCAGATGGCTGAAGCATAGCTGGTGTGCTCCCTCCACCACTCCACTTGCAGTCTAGGTCATGGTGGCACTGTAAACTGAGTCCTGCCTGGCCTGCACAGGCTCTGCTGAGAAACCAGCAATACTGTGCTGTTAGAGCTGAACGCCAGACGTCTGCGAGGGTCTCCAGACCTTGTCCAACTAACACCTGTGGACAGCTCAGTTTCAGTCACGGGGGACCAGGCTGTTTGTTGTCTTGAGGACAGATCTATCTGCTGTCTCTGTTTGCCACCAGAGGAGACTGTTTCACAGCAGAATTTTCCATTACCTAACACTGGTTTCAGAACTCTCTTTGTACAATTTGTCTGCTTCCAGGATGGGATCTTCCAGAAAGGTGAAACCAACAGAATCAGACCATTGGAATCAGCCTCAGCTGAGGGGAGAAGAGTGCTGTGAAACTCTTCCCAACTGGCAGTCTCTTAACTATCTTCTTGTTGTCAGTTGCTATACATTTAATGTATTTATTGTATTTTATTGCTATTCAGAGCTTCTTTAAATAATTGGATTGTTCATTTACTAGCTACTAAAAAGCATATGTCTCTTCAGGTGCAATCCCAGCTCAGAGATTCAGCATCAGTGTGGGTTTGTGAGTGGGGCTTCAAGAAAAGAACTGTCTCATCATACAGGAAGGCAATGCTTCCAACCTACTCAAGTGAGACTCAGTGATTTCAATATTTTTTAGTCTCAGAGTTGCTCATTCAACTTGTGACTTGCATTGAATCATCCTGTGGTTTGAGGTTTGGGGGAGTTTTGAACAAAGGAAATGTGCACTTTGGCCAAAGCCGTTCAGCAAATTTGATCCAAAATTATTAATAATTTCCATCAACCTGAAGCAGCAAACTGGACTCAGTACTGAAAGAGCAGAAGTGGGAAACAGAAAATTACTAACACAGTTCTGCCATCAAGCAACAGCTCTACTGAGCTAAGGAGACAAGTATCCCATGCTGGTACATGACACTGTTATTTTTCCAACACATCAGGCTGAGAGTAACCAAGGCCTGAGAGTAAATTGCTCTCTCAAATTAAAAGTTCAGTAATGAAAGCCCTTGGAGATCATACACCAGGAGAGGTCATGACACAATACAATGCACACTTCCACAGTGCAGTAACACAGAACCTTTCACCTAGAAATCACTTCAACAGGAAACACAGAGGAATTTTTACTGTGTTTTGTATAGAAATATCACATCAGTCGCTTGGAGCATATCAGATAGTTGCCTATATTACTTCCTTTTCAATGGAAATTCTATCAAACCTAATCCGTAATTCGGATACTTGCAAAACAGCTAATCTTTTCACACTGAAATTTTTTCTTTCCACTTGAAGAAGATGTAAAATATTATCAGTAGCTGCTGAAGAAGCCACAGCAAGAACATATAACAGTTTTCTTAAATCAATATAAAGTCTTCCGTGGGGGTGGTTCACCACTTCCTCTGGGTGTCATGCAGGAACTCATTTAGCAGAGAAGATAAAAACAAGAGCTGAGCACAGAATAATTAGACAACTAGAGATGTCTCTGGATTGGGATTTTTTTGTGTTGTCTACTGGAGAAATATGTAAAATCCCCAACAGCTGTTTTTGTTAATTGTGGATAATTTATTCCTCTGCAGTGTAATTGTGGCTTTATGATGTGCAATGACAGTTTAGTTTCCACTTAAGGCTTGTACAAATTTCAGAAAAAAAAGTTAATGTTTTAATAGATCCCCCAAACCAGAGTAAATGTCATAAATCTTTATCTGCCAGAGACACACTGAGAATGATTATTTCTCCAAAAAGCCCTTTGTATTTGCATCACACAGATTTCCTCTTCATGTTAGAAGTATAAATGAGGACCACAGATAAAGAACCATTCAAATGGTATTCCTCTGCAGGCAAAAACCCCAAACACAGTATTTATCCTGAAGGCAGCCTATGGTGTTTGCAGAGTTCTCGATTCAGACACTCAAACAAAACGAAAATTGTTGGTTCTTTTAAAAAGAATACACTCAAATCCTACCAAAGACTGTAAAAAAAAAGGTGGAATAAGTATGTTTTGGAGAACTAAAATTAATTCTGGCCCTTGAGCTATGGAGAAATCAGCTAATGTAAGGGTCTGAATCCCTTTGAAACGACAACCCAAAACCTCCAGCTCAGCCAACAGCTTGTGCTCCACTGTTTCTGTGTCTCCACTGGCGATAAGGTGGAGCCAGGATGAGATAAAATTTACATGGAGAGTCACCTGCAGCTGGAGAAAGTTAATTACTAGCTGATTCCTTGAGGTCACAGCTATGCTGCAAAGTTAGAGGATGGCAGATTTTGAACTAATCCTTAACTCACTCCAGGGTGATCCTGCATGCTCCACGGAGAGATGTGACAGTAGCAGGTTCTGCCCATGCCAGATGTGAGTGGCTGGGAAAGGAGTCAGGGTGACTCCTGTCAGACTTGGTCCAGGAGCAGCTCAAACAGAAAAAGATCTGTCCCTGCACCGTTACACCACACAGATGGCCCAAGCTACTGCTTTAAATGCAAAGAAACTTCCACAGGGAAGCCCTGGAGACAAAGTGGGAAGTACTTTTCAAGCCAGTTCATCCTGGAGATGTGCTGAAAGACCACCTGTAATGGTAGAAACATCAGAGTCAAAGCCCCAGGAAACAAAGGGCATTATGTCTAGGGAAAATATTTAAAGTAAAGGGAATTTGGATGCCAATAGGGGTGAAGCTGAGAGAACTTTTACCTCTGGGAGGCTTAAGACAGAGCCTAAGTGACAACACTACTGAGCGTAATTCTCTGCAGACATATTCAAAGGCTTAAAAACAATTTCCCATCCAGGAATTTTTAAGAGGTTCTTTTTTCTCCTGAAATGGATTATATAACCTGGAGGATGGATAATTTTGGTTGGTGATGTATGCAATGCTTTAGCCCCATGCAGCACTGATGTAAAATTGCTGCCCATTCAAACTTAGAAACTATTTTTAATTTAAATATTATAATTTATTATCCTGTGACCTTTTGTTGCCTTCACATTTGCCCAAATCTAATTTAGATACACAATCTTTGTGGGGGGGGGGGAAAAAAAAAAAGAAAGAGAAGAAAGATGTCATTATTGCAGGCACGTTTCCAGCAACCACATCCTGAAGAGAAACATTTAAGGACACCCTGAGCCTCCACCACAACCATTGTAATAAATCATATGCCCATGTCAGGTTGGCTAGCTATGAACCAAAACCACACAAAGTTTAACAGTTTTTGAATCCTAATGCAAGGGCAGCTGTGCTAGTGCCTTTCCTAAGTCCAAGGCCATGTGGCTTCACAAATTAAAGTCCATGAACTGTTACTGCCTTCTGATATCTGTATACTAGATGTCCATGAGTACAGCAGGTGGATTAGAGTCAGAGGTGGAATGCACCATGCCAGGCACATCAGGTGTGTATTCTTCTAAACCTGAACACCATGAACACAGACCTTCCCAAAGCACCCTCCAGCAATCTGTTCTGAAACGTAAGCAGCTGAGCCATAACTATGGCAGTGTCCCACTCGAGACTGTGTGGTATTCAATAGAATTAAACAGAACAACATTGCCTTTGCCATCCAGGCCACGTAAGAGATTGCTCTGTCTTCTTTTCCACCTGTAAATTGCTGGAAAGAATAAAGATGGCTACAGCCGAACTTTAACACTGCTCCACTCTCTGTTATGGAGCCTCACAGAATCATGGAACAGCCTGGGCTGTAGGGGACCTCAAAGGATGTCCTAGCCCAAGCTTTCATGGGAAGGAGAGCCTAGATGAGATTGCCTAGCACCCTGTCCAGTTGTGTCTGGAAAACCTCCAGTGAAGGGGACTCTTCAGTCTCTCCTCATAGGACAGGTTCTCCAGAGCTTGGACACACCATAGCTTAACGTGTATGCACGGAGCACAAGCTGCGTGTCCAAATGTGAAGGTTTTCTTTTTCCACTCAAAATGTGTTTGTGGAACTGTTACCATATGGCCCTAGGGAGTCTGTTCTGTGTATGGATGTTGACGTGATGCAAATCTTCAGTGCAAGTTTGTCGAGCAGTAACTTTTAACAGAGTAGGCACACCCTACCTACTACTGCAGAGGTTTTGGAACAGCATAATGGGAAATGAAGGAAAGCATTTCAAAGCTGTGTGCAGAAGATAAAACATTCACATCCCATTGAAAAACAAAACAAAACAAACAAAAAAAACAAAAAGTCAATCCAACAATAAAACCTAAGCAGATCTTTCTGCATTCCTTGCAGATTATTTTGTCACATGGGTCGATTCAGTACTTCCATTAGCACTGCTGTGTTCACATATTTCTGAAAGTAAATCCTACTGCACGGCTGAACTGTAGCATTCAGTCTAGCATCAGAAACCATATTACTTCCACCTCTTAGGCAAAGACCTGAACAGAACAAACTCTTCTTTTTTCTTCTTCCTGTGAGGGAGTTTGAATTCAAGTATTTCCAAAAACACGCAGAGTTGTCTATATTGAATACAGATCCCGTTTATTCATCCTTGTGAATTTTGAAAAGATAAACTCTTTCTACCCACTTATTAATTAAAAGAGAAAAAAAATCCTTTTTTTTCTCAGTGACTGCAATTTGTTGTAACAGCAAGAAGTGACGTTATGAATATTTATACATCCATATGAACGTATATAACTGGAGAATACCATTTTATTTCCAATGTACTAGCAGAGCAAACAGCCATGCTTTTATTGGGGTAATACATGGACACACAATGCTGTAATAACCTTTCATAGCTTTGTCAGTTCTCAGAGTAAACAAAAAGCAGTTATAACTTCTGTTCTCTTAAAGGCCATATTGACTTCATCCTCAGTATCAGCAAAAAGTAGGATGGCAAAACCAGAAAAATCTCTTTTTTTTTTCCCTGAGGACTTCACAGTGCTCCAAATGGGGAAAAAAAAAAAAAAAAAAGATAAATACTACATATTTAGAATATCCAACTCGTTCAAACAAGGGAAACTGTAAATTCAGAGTTTAAAATATACAAGTTGAATTAGCAACAATTAACAGTATCTGCTGCTTAAGCAGCACTGTTCTGTGATAATTTGCCCATGTTGGTATTTTCTTCTCCTGACTTCAAAATATGTTCATTAGTATCCTATATGATTATTTTTCCTCCAAATTTGTGTCAATGGGAAAAGCAAGCCAATTTTAGAAGACAGATATTTTCAGAATTATCTTATAAGATCCATCTATATTAAGATAATGCTAGTATATGAAATATCACATTGCACATAGGGGGCCTGAAGTGGTTTTCAGTCCTTCAACTTATGTTTTCCTTTATTTTCTGTTGCCTTGAATCCAGTTCTTCAAATTTCTTTCATTCAGCACTCAAACACGCTTGCCTTCCACTGAGTAGCCATAATACTGCTAGTTGGAATAAACTTAAGTGTATAGAACACTAGTAAAGCCAAATCAGGTGGGTTTTAACAGAAACTTAGATTTGAAGTTATGAATTGTCCCTAGGTCAGCAGTCAGGATGTTGTTCTAACATCCTCTCACTCTGAATCAGTCACATGCTGACCTTGCACAAAATTTAAATTGGAATACACCATAAATAGATGATTTAACATTACACTGAATAAATTAGACCTCAACCTAAACTTTTCCACTCTGCTGTTTCTGTAGTGCTTGGGATGCATTTTTGTTTAGAGCTGTTCTCTTTAAGAGCAGCTTCTCGCTCACCTTGAATCTGCCTATGACAAGTAATTCTGCAAGTACCCTCTTGCAAAATTAATGAACCTGGTATGCAATTTATTTCCAGTCAATATTAAGACAATGATTTCAAATCTGAAGAAAAATAGATTTGCTAAGATCTTCCACAAAGAAATATCATCGGCAGTTGCTCAGCACGGAATGATTTGATTATTAACAAAAAAAAAAAAAAAGGTGAAATCTTTAAATTGAGCTGTGTTTGGCTCTGTGGCTACAACAGTGCTGATGGCAGGCCAGTGTTTTGAGGAGTGCTTGCACAGCACACAGGCTTTCTCTGTGTCACAGCTCTGACCCACAGCAAGCCACTTGGTAGGGGACACGGCCAGGACAGCTGACCCAAAGTGACCAAAAAGATACCCCTGCCATGAGACATTCTGACTGACAGTTCAGTTCTGAGCAGGAGGCAGTGAAAAGTGTGGGTGGGGTGTTCAATTCCAACTGAAAATTTTGAGTCACTACAGGTTACAACAGCAGATCCCACTATTGGGTGCCTCTGGGTACTTTCCAGCTAAGAAGCAGCAACATAATGGATACGGTGCAATAAATGATGCTGACATTTTACTTAGATAAAAGTTTGTGTTGGATTTGATAATTAATTTCTTTTTGACCTTCACAACAAAATTCTATCTGCCCTTACTAGAAAAGCTGCTGCAAAACAAAATCTAATAGATTTTACTTGGGAAAAGAAGGATAGTTTTTAAGATGGTTGGGTCTCTGAAAAGATTAATGGGCAATCCCAGTAATCAGTCAGTCCTACTGAACCCCTGGAAGCAAACGTTTTGTAGAAGAGAAGACAGAGCAGTAACAGACACCCAGATCTACCAGTTCCTGAGTTCACTGGTTCATTTTTTGTAAGATTCTCATGACTATACTATAAGGAAGAGATACAAAAGGAAGGAAGCTAAAGACAGACAGTGCTGCTACACTGAAGTGTTAAGATGTGGGGGATAACACCTATCAGGCAGCATTGTAGGTCTCCTCTTAAGAAGAATAACACCATGTTAGCTGCAAGAATTGGTGGCTGTTTGATAGCCTCAGGAAAGTTTTCAGTGGCATCCCTGGATGGCAAGTGTCACATCAGAGAAACCACTATAAAAGCCAGGTGCCACCTGAGGTTAACAAATAAGCAGCTGAAACCAAAGCCTCAGAGAAAATGATAGCTGAAATATTGAGGAAAGCAGAGAGTGCCTAAGGAAAGAACACTTAATCTCAGTAACTGCTAAACAACACTTAACAGTGAAGCACATTCCCAAAAGGTCAGCCACTCTCTGATGAGCTTGTGGAATTATTTTCCTAGCTGATTGCAGTAGATAATTCCAGAGGTGCTTGTCTTTGAAAGAAAAAAATGTGATATATTTGTGACTATTTTTTGGAATAGCTGCACTCAGGCAGGGAATTTAAATGCCAAAATGTTACTTGCTACCAGTCCTTGAAAACCAGTGGTATTGTAAATCAGCGTCAGGGTCTTGCCTCTAGTCTCTGTCTCTTCCTCTTATTGCTTCATTGAACAAGGTAGAAAAATACACAGCCACATGAACATCCATCCCATTCCAAATCAAGCTTTCCCATGTTGTTCTGAAGACAGAACCCACACAACAGAAACATGAGGAGCAACAGGAGCAGTGACTTCCAGCTAACTCCAGCACTGCTGTGGTGAGTCCAGTGGGAGGTCTCTGCCATGGAAACAGCTGATCAGCTGCCACAAAAACAAAGGTCAGATTTAAACTAACTAGCCCCCGTCCTTATACAGACAAATCTCTTACAAAATTCAGAGTTTCTTTGACAAGCAGGTGGTAAATGACTGACAAAACAATTTTACAAAAAGCATGACATCACAGAGAAGAAAGAAGTTGTGTTTTTTCTGTCAACACTCTTCTACTAGAGCTACTCTAGAAAATACCCCTGGTACTTCCAGAGAAAACAAAACCAACACAGGGTTTACAGGATGGGCAGATGATTATGAATCAGAAGAGTTAAAACAAATACAGGTATTAGGCTCATACGTGGCTCACCCAGGCTGAAGAACAAAAGGAGTGAATTACTTAAAGGCAATGTGCATAGATGCTACAAATGTGGAAAGAAACAAAGACAGACTTCCAGTAAGCATGAAATATATATATTAAAAAAACAGATCACAGTTCTACGTTGCAGAAGATAATGAGTACAAGGGGTGGGAACTAACAGTATTACTAAAAGGTACCTAAGGCTGCATGTCATTCTTGGAGCAAACAAAATAATTTTAGAAGACCATGAAACAAAGCTGAAGAAAATGGACTTTGTTCCTATGGAAATGTTACCTTCTGCTTCTTGGCTTTGATCCTCTTTAAAATATAAGTATTTCTGCTACCTTTACAAAACAAATGGAGGAAAGGTGACCTGCTTTACAATTCTTACTGGTTTCTTTTCTAAATGCAAAGAGCTGACTGTACTGCACCCAGACAGCTCCTCGGTGACTAACACACACATGAGGTGATCCAACCTCACCCACAGGAATATTTTGTCATTTGCTAGAGTGTGACATTCTAATGTTCAAGGAAGCTCACAATCCCCAAAGCATAAAGTTTCAAAGACAAGTGACCTTATGAAGTGAAGCTTTCACCAATCCTGTATAGAGAGTTTTAGTACTTGACACTGGCAATAAATCCATCTGCATGGTAACCTGTCTCTTGGTAACGTCTGAAGGCAAGATCCAAAGCCTGCTGAGGTCAATGAAAGCTTTTCAGCAATTTCAACAAGACCTGCATCAGGTTCTGGAAGGCTACAGCTGATGTGTGGAGATGAAACATCAAAAAACGTTATTTACAGCTGTGTCAAAACCTTAAGATTTAAATTCAGCAGTTCAGCTTGGGCTGCTGCAGAAAACATATACCTTGAAACAAACTCTGAAACCCAGATGCTTTATGGGAAGATGAATGTAATGCTGTGCCACTTTCTGTGCAGATTAGCCACTTTTTTGGGTATGTTTCACTTATACTTGTCTTGCTCAGTGCTCTGCATTTTGTTGCAACTATAAAATCCAAATTCATACTTTGTTAAAAAAAAAAAAGTAAGTTGTTTTCTGTCTTTTTCCATCATGAAAACATCATGCCAACAAGCACTTTGGTGCTTCTGGCAGAAAAGAAATAAAGTTCACATTGGATCAAATGACAGATTTTATTTTTAACATCACTTCATTGTGGATCCTCATGGAATGAGATAAAATACATTTATCACTACATCAGTGAAAGGGCAATTCTAACCTGTAGCTCTATCAGCTGAAAATCTGATTTCTGCCAGCATGGTCCATTTCAATGTGTCAAAAATACTACAAACTCTCTTATAAGCTGTTGCAAATGAGATGTCCATTCTAATATGTCACTGTTCTGTACAGGCCCAAAACATTATCATTAAAATATATCACAGTCTGAGAAAAATCTAGGTATTTTTTAAAGCTGCTAAGATATATCTAGCAGCTCTTGACTAAAAACCTATGCTTCATCACCCAGCAGAAACCTGCTGTCAAGTCTCAGATGCATTTCTTTCTACATTTAACTGGATTTTGTTCCTTTACCATGAACTCTGTCTCCTCTGATAGTGTCCAGGAGGGGCATTCAAGTGTGGCAATCACTGTGGCCATATCCAGGTGTCAGAGAACTTCTTCTTCCTTCCAGTCCAGAAACAGCCCAACTCTTATGTGAAAGCAGGCAAACACCCAGGCATGCTTCCCCAGGCTGGCAGCAAAAGCCAAACACATCTTTCTGTACATGCCACAGAGTGCTGAGTTGTTACCACATGTCTGTGTGGGTGGCAAATTAGGCTACCAGCTGCCACCCTCCTGACCTGACAGCCAGAGCTGTTGCTGGGAGCATCAGCTGCTGTTGGGAGTCACCATCCCCAGCCTTTGGTAGCCACTGATAAATAATCCAAAGAGGACTTTCCTGGAGAGTGCTGTAAGGTGAAAAATGTGCTGTGATCCCTGGGGGTTTAAACAAGAAAATACAAATTAGGAAGATTGTGGTAACAGTGTGTTGGTGGTGGCACTGGTATAGTGTGTGGTATGAAAAAAGTAAGAGACTTCAAATAAAGTCATGTGGGTAATGACAGGGCTCCAATACACTTATCCAAGTGAGGCCTTAACCATAATTTGTTGGTCTGAACCAAATGTTGGTAGGAGACAGATCTCCCATGTTGCACACAATGGTGTAACAAGACTCCATGGCTGGAAAATTAAGGCAGAGCCAAAGGAAAAAAGAAAACATGCATCTGTTTTTAACAGTGAGGACATCCTAGCTGGAACTGTGAGGGACAGTAGATGAGAATCATTTGTTTTAGCTGATCAGAAGTTAAACATTTATTTTGAACTAGGGTAGGTGCCCCTGTAGTGTCAACAGATAACCTCCAAAGGGTGATTCAGCCCATTTTTAACCTCTGTCTCTCAATATACTGGAGATCCTTATGTGCCTCCATCTATAAAGAGTTCACTCAACTGCAGAAGACAGGATACCTGTGATTAACAGCTACATATATACATGTATACATATAAGATTCATCTGTTGATCATGTTGTATCATTTAGCCTAACCATAGCTAGTAAACCTCAAAGGGAATCCCTTTTGTTTAAATCTAGGAACCTGTTTTAGCAGCTCCAGTAATGCAGCACTTCCTGTGACAGAGCTTGTGTTTCAGTTTCTTGTGGATAACATGCACCCTTCGAGCCAGTGTCCCATTCAGCTCCTGATTTCCCAGCACCAGCCAGTTCAGAGTCCTAATGGGAGGATGATCTCTGTCCTCACCTGCCTTCACTGGTAGTATTGCAAGACCAGATATGGTGGCAGACTCCTTACACTTGTGCCATTTTCAGCAAAAAGACTTCATTAATTTCCTTTTGTGGCTTCTTCCTATTCATTATGGTGTTAGCACTCACAGAGATTTTTCTCTGAATAACAGAAGCATGACCACTCATCTAAAATGAGCTTGTTGTGATCCACTCATCTCACCCATAAATTAAGAAGAATAATTTCTGAGTAAATCAGGTGGTAATACAGCAACGCAAGAAAATATGATCAAATTCTTTTGGGAAGAAAATATCTGGAAACTGAAGCAATATGTGCATGATGTCACTGCCCTTTATTATGAGAATGAGGTAACTTTTCCAGACCATTCATGTCCTCTTCTCTTCAAAGCTGGGATCATCCTCTTTCAGTTCTCAACTGAATAAACTTTAAAGTTGTCACACATTGCAGTGATATGTGACTTTTAAGTCACTCTTTAATTCGTTGGTTTGTTATTACTCTGTCTACTTGCTTGTTTGCTAAGAGCAATCCATTTCATTAATAATAGAAAAATCTGTCTTTAGTATACTCAATTTTTATGCAGCAAAGTTCTCATGGTTGACTTTCTCAGATGTCTTTTATGCAGCTGTTTCTCTTTACATATTTTAAAACACTGAAGCCCACATGTATCATGCATACTGAAAGATTTAAAAGTATATCAAGAGTCTAAAGCCTGCAAGGAGATCTACAGAATCATTTGATTCACATTGACCAGAGTAACGTTCCTGTGGGCAGCATCCAGGTTTTGTTCATCCCATATGCTACATCATAACACCCACCTTTCACACATAGCTCACTATTGCAGTTTTTGTATGGAAATATGTTCTCTGAAGCAAAGATCAAATATTATCATCATATATATCTAGAAAACATAAGACTGCAGACACTATTGTAATTGGATGAGAGATAAGACTGTTACCAAGCAGAAAAGAATCAGCAACAATAAAGAGTTTGATTGTGGTTGCCATGCCCATGCCAAACAGTGAAGGATGCTTGCATGGCAAACAATCCTTCACAGGGATGAATCACCTTCAAAGGGCAGAGAACAGTGTCACTGCCTTGATCTTGTAGATAACCAGAACTGAGGTCGATCTGCATAAGGTGGGATAATTGCCCAAGGACATCGAGAGGGGCAGCCCCATCCAGGAGAAGTTCAGCCCAAATAAAATCAAGGGATGGAAGGATAATCAGAACCTTGGAGCCATCAGAGAGATCCAGCAGATGAAGTGACCGAATGAAGGCCAGAAAGCAGATAAGCAAGAACACTCTAAGGTCTCCTTCCCATCCACATAGCCAACGACTCTTCTTTCTGAGCACATGGCTTCATGTGACTCCAGTGCTGTATTGTGCTCCCTTTACATCGATTTCTACAACAATAGCAAGAGAGGAAGGAAGAGAATGGAGCAGACTTTTAGGTACCATGCACTGTAGATGCTACAGGAGGTGTGCATAAGCAAGTAACTAAACAACATGCAGTGCAGCAGCTCTAATATTCCAGGGGGAAAAAGAATCACCTTCATCCTTTTGTTAGTAGAATCTTTTCAACTAAAACAATATCTTTAAGTATAGGACTGTCCCAGTTTTTGTCCTCTTCCAGCCAGTATTCTTACTTGTGAACATTCATTTCTCTCAGATCTACATTGGTGCTTACACAGCAATTAAACACTCGGTATTATTGAGCCATGTATGTAATTGTCTGATACAGGGTCAATTTATTACCTTGATCATTAGCTGTAGATGAGAAAGTACACTTTTTTTCCACATAGGTGCACTTGCTTTTTTTTTCCCCTATACTCATTCAGAGCAGCTATTTGAAGACATAACAATGGAAACAGAGAAGTACTATTAATAAGAATGAGATATTATGTCCTCAGTGCCTTTTTGAATATATATTTATCAGCCTTTTAATATATATTGGCCTTTCTAGAGCACTGCTTTACCTGAATACACTCCTGATGTAAAATACTGTGTCTGTGAAAAGGAGAATAGTAAAAGCACCTGTTACTGTATTTTTTTTTTTCATGTAGCCTATGGATATCTATTTGCTTTACTGTTTCCAGCTATGGACTCAAAACACAAGAGGTATTGCCCACAAGATGCTAATGATTACTGATATCTTCCATTATAAAAGCACAACAGTTTGAGTTTGTAAAATAATTTTGTTCTATGTGTCAAATCTGAACTGAAGCCCCATATGAGCTAAGAGGGGTTAGTAAACGAGCTGAAGGCATCTGATGGGATCTCAGGTAGCTGCCCATCTCACTGGCATTCGAATAAAAGCACCAAAAGTTGTGTATATCTGTGACAAAAAGAGAGATACCATCACTGAAGTTTATGAGAAATAAGGTGGGGGTCATGTTAAACCATGATGCTATATACAGCCCTGGAATAACTAAATACAAAGGAGCAGAACTTGTAGATTGTTTAAAACAAAGGAAAAGGGTAAACAGTGACTTTGTTACAGCACAAGTGGCACAAAGAACATTACCTTCTTTGATCCTCCCTTATCTTTTCTCAGTTTCAGAAACACTAATTAAACTGAGATATAGTTCTTCAGGCTTTAGGCTGTACCTCATTAGCAGCTTCAAAAAACTGCTGAACAATGGATAATTTAAAAAAAAAAAAAACAATCAGGTGCATGTTACTGTTACGAATCTTGAGCTGATAGTAGCAAGAAGGGGAACAATCACACAATTGTTCCCATTAATACAGCAGCTTTATAGGGAAGGTTAAATATGGATGCTGTTAAATTATGTAAAATCTCAGATTTCACACTGCACTGGTGACTAATTTTCTATTTACAAAAATGTAAAAGTAATATTCTTTGGCTTAATTGAAAAAAATAAAACACGAATAATTAAAAAATCCAATTACATTACCTGCAAGCTATTTTTTTTCCTTCTCTCTGAATGCCATGCACAGAGTTTCAAATGGGCTTTCTTTGTGCAGCAGCTGTATCAGCTCTTTGTCTGTGGTCTCACAGCTCCTTTTGGTCCTGTGTTCCTACATCTGAGGCTTGTAAATAAAAGCACAAATGAAGAAGTAAACAGAGCGCAAGGTTCATAAATGAGTCTCACTCCCTAAGAAAGAAGCTGCTTTATTTAACATCTGGATTGTTCCTAGAATCTGTTTTGTGGGACATACACCTCTGAAAATTGCTTCCATGGTTTTTCAGCAGAGTGACCCTGCCATTGTTGAGTGGTTTAATGGTCCCCTCTGTGACCCAGTCTTCTGTTGCAAGAAAACAGCAAAGAGAATAACAGTGAAATAAATAGCATTAAAAAAAAAAAAGAATCCAAAAAGGTACTAGGAAATATCCAGTCCCTCCCTTTCACAATTCTGCAGATTTTGAAGTGTGTAAAGCCAAACAGGCTGTAAGGTTTAACTCCTTGTGTTCAGGGATACAGCATGATCCGTGGAGAAAGTGGGATGAGAAGCAGCGTATGACACCTGCATTTATTGCTGAGGCTTTCCCCTGAATGGAGATCTAACACCTTGGTTTATTCACAGTGAAATGATAATTTCCCTCTTTAGTGCAGTGTACCACAAGGTCTGTTGCCTTCAGGAGTCCTTTAAAAGACAGTTAATTCAGACACTGAACACTGCCTCCACTTTCATTCTCTCTCCTTTCAATGCAGTTATCAAGGAGCAGATGCCTTGTCAGGTAGAATACTGATTTCCATCTGCCAGAAAAAGCCTTTTTGTATGTAAGACAAAAGGTACAAGATAACAGTACAACTATTCCTAAGTAAGATCTATGGACTTGAAAACCCCAGGTATCTAGAAAAATATTTTCACATGTAGAATACTGTATCAGTCCATGTTCTGGATGCTGACTCAGGTTCTAGGTTTAGCTGCAGAATACCTGTCCCAAACCTGTAAACTGTGTGCATGCTCATGGGAGATAGAATTATGGAATAGAATTGTTCAAGATCATGGAGTCCAACCATGACTCCAGCACTGCCAGGTCCCCACTGCCCCGTGTCCCTCACACCACATCTCCATGGCTTGGGAACCCCTCCAGGGGTGGGGACTCCACCACTGCCCTGGGCAGCCTGGCACAGCCCTGGGCAACCCCTTCAAGGAAGATATTTTTCTTAGTTTCCAACCTCAACCTCCCCTGGCACAACTTGAGGCTGTTTCCTCTTGTCCTGTCCCTTGTTCCTTGGGAGCAGAGCCCGACCCCCCCCTGGCTCCAGGCTCCTGTCAGGAGCTGTGCAGAGCCAGAAGGTCTCCCCTGAGCCTCCTTTGCTCCAGGCTCAGCACCCCCAGCTCCCTCAGCTGCTCCTCCCCACACTTGGGCTCTAGACCCTTCCCCAACTTTGTTGTCTTTCTCCCAACACACCCCACCCCCTCAAGGTCCTTCTTGGGGTGAGGGGCCCAAAACTGAGCCCAATATTTGAGGTGAGGCCTCCCCAGTGCCCAGCCCAGGGGGACAATCCCTGCCTTGGTCCTGCTGGCCACGCTAGTGCTGATCCAAGCCAGAATGCTGGTGGCCTTCTTGGCCACCTGGGCTCCCACTGGTTCATTTTCAGCCAGCTGTCGACCAACACCCCCAGGTCCTTTTCTGCCAGACAGATTTTCCAGCCACTCTTCCTCAAGCCTGGAGCACGGCAGGGGTTGTTGTGACCCAAATGTAGGTCCCTCAATGACAGCTGAGTCTCTACTAATGCTTCTTATACCTCTAAGCAACAACATTTAAAATTATACTATAACTACATGTCATTTAAAGCTTTCAAAATCTCCTCTTGTAATGTTATCTTGCATAAAACTATGGCAATATAATTGTGTTTATGCAAACTCTGAAAGAACAAATGGAAAGGAAGCAGCTTTAACACCTCTTGATGGGAAGATGGGCCAATGTTTAAGTAAAAGAGGAGATAAGGATCAGACACTAAGCAGTTGAGGTAGGTAAGAAAGCATCAAACTCTTCCCTAGAAGAGGAAATTATATATCTAAATGCCAGGTTGTGAGGGAAGCTGTACAGAGAGAGGATTCAAAGGCTGCACTACTTGTTTAATTGTATTGGGCATTTGGTATAAAAAGGTAAATAAGACACTGGAAAAAAGGAGAAGGGACACTGGAGGAAATGAAAAGAAGTTTGGTACTACTACTGGTCCTGTCATTTTCAGTTCATTTTGCTATTAGTATTATTATTATTATTAATAGTAGCAGTAATAGTACTAAAGAAGTTTAACAAGTAGGGCTAGTTAAATCTATTTAACTTGAAATTACCCTTACTGGATTGACTCAGCTGGTTTCTTGGCTTATTTAAGATTACTTTTACTACTGCTATAGGTAAAAACCTCCCCTTCTCAAACCCCTGGACATAAAGTGCCAGTTCCATCCCTGACATAACTCCAGTAGGCCAGATTACAATACTGAGGGGAAAAAAATAAAAAAAAAGGATAACAAAATCTATAATAATTCATAAAATATCACATTGTGGTTCAAAACTTTGTTGGTTTTGTTGTTTGGGGTTTTTTTCCCCCTAGAGACTGTAAGGGCATGAATCTGAAATAGAAAACAAGGCTGGTGCAGATAACTCACATAATAAGCAAACCACAAAAACAGCAACGTGATGGAAATTACACTCTGAGACAGGCCTTTAATGACTCAGATGTTCTGAATTACTTTTCAAAAGGAAGTGGTTATTTCTGTATAAGGGGAAAGGATATCAACCGTCACATGACACCTTACTATATTTGCACTCAGAGCTCGACAGAAACCACTAATTATTGCCAAAAACAAATGCACAAGGTGCTTTACACATTTCTCAAAACTGGCGTTGCTGGAGTGGGAGAACAGACCCTGCACCTGTATCCCATGGGCAGAATCTGGTTCCCAGGGCTTCCTTTTGGCAGTGGGACTACCAGAGGATCGATGGATCCAAGGGTGCAAGTGGGAGTGAGATGCACACTGCCCACAGACACAACACAGGCCAACAGTTTGGCCATCCAGCATTCACTATCTTTGTTCACCCCCAGCAGATGCACCAGCCAGGAGCTCGACATAATGAGGATGTGTCTTTCTCATTCCTACCTTGATCCTCGTCGTCCTAAACTTAAGCCTAATCTTAATTCTGCAGCAAAAAGTTACATCTTCCCTTGTTTCTGTGGCATTACCCCTTAAACTGAAAAACTTGCACCTTCAAAGGGGAGGTGCCAGGCTATGACAAAAGAAGATTCTTCCCTCTAACTTTTCATTTATTTAAATAAAAGCAGAATCACTGGAAATAACAGTGGAATAGAGCTAACCTTATTTAGCCAGATCTCCAGCCTTGTGAGTTTCAAGTGTTACAGCTTGGATATGGATACGGGGCTTGCTGAGGACTCTTTTGCACATAGATTTGGAGAAGGAAAGTCATGCATTTATTCTCCACCATTTAGAGATGCACTGGACTCTGAAGGAAGACCACAGTAAATTCACATTATTACAGAAATTTGCATGGTATGAATGTCTTGCTTTAACCTCAAAGCCAAATGTCAAACCATACATTTATTACTGGTCCTGTGAGATTCCCTTCTCATGCCCCACTTCTTATAAGAACAGGTAATAACTCATTAATTCAGTGCTTGTCCTCTCTCAGGTCACATGAATGGAGTTAACATCTTCATAAATGACCTGGATGATGGGGCAGAGTGCACCCTCAGCTTGCTGCTGGGACCAGGCTGGGAGGAGTGAGGAGCAGCTGATATGCCAGAGGGTTACGCTGTTGTCCAGAGGGAACACCAGCAGGCTGGAGAAATGGGAAGAACACAGGAAGATCATGCAGTCCAGCAGGTGTGAAGGACCTGCACCTGGGACACAGCCCCATGTACCAGTACATGCTGGGGGGCACCCGGCTGGAGAGCAGCCCTGCAGTAAAGGAACTAGGGGTCATGGTGGACTAAAAGTGGGACATCAGCCATAAGTAAGGTCTGGCAGCAAAGGAGGTGAACTGCAGAAGCAGCATGACCAGAGGGGGAGAGAGATGATCCTTCCCCGAGATGATCCTTCCCCTCCACCCAGCACTAACTGGGCATCAGGAAACATTTTTTCTCACTGTGAGGTTGCCCAAACTGGCAGAAGTTGCCCAGAGAGGTTGTAGAGTCTCCACCCTTGGAGATACTCAAAAGTCACCTGGACATGGTCCTGGACAACTAAGGCTGGGTGGTCCTGCTCGAGCAGGTGGGTTATTCAAGATGACCTCCACAGGTCCTTTCCTACCTCAGCCATGCTGTGAACCTGTGACTGCGTGTGACAAAGGGCTCTGACACTTTGGATGTGCTGAAGGTTTATGTAGGAGATATTTGCACACTGATGTAGATGAAAAAACACCACAAATTAAAGGCTACTATTAATCTTTTCATATCACATATGAAACATACAGCAAGAGGACAGTGGGGTTGTTAAAGTAAACACTCAAGAGTCATAAAATGTCAGAATTGAGATTACTGGCCAAATAGTTTTAATTTGTTTTTCCTTTTGTGTATATATATTGTGAGTCTGGATATTAAATACATCATACAATTTCTTCCCTGCTCCTTCTGGGACTTTAAATATGAAAATTACATTGGAGTATATTGCTCCAACTTGTAAATTCTCCTGGTAAAGTCTGGAACAAGGGAATATTTTCAGTGAACTGAAATATATATGAATATATGAAAATATGAAATATATGAAGAATTATATTCAGCTCAGAGTACAAGAAATTGTAGAATTGGTCTTTGAAATAAAATAAACATAACCTCCTTGAATGGTAGAGCACTTGTTCTTTTTGATTACCTTATCAGCTTTTTCCCTTCTATCTTCATCTCCTAAAACAGCCAGAGAAGTTGGTTCTCTCTGCTTCTCACTCAAACACTAGGTTCCCTTGTGCCTGTTAAAAAGCTGGATATATTTAATTCTCTAAATGGCTAGATTTTCTCTTCTTTGTAGGAGCCAATACTTCAATCTGATATTGTAAAACAAAATTCAAGGTTAAAGCACATACTTGGGAAAATAAATGTTATCCATATCAGAAAGAACTGAAAGAGGGAAGAGAGGACAGTTTTTTTCCCTTCCTTTTTGATTTTTCTTTAAAGAGCAACCAGATAGATCAAACTAAACCCATGAAACACAAAGAGTGGAAAAAAAAAAAATCACTATCTTGTTTGATAAGAAATCAAACAGTTATTTTAGGAAGGATGTGACTGAACAAACCTCTCCCTTTTCTACAGTGCTAGATGTTACTGGACAAATGGAACAGTAAATAATGACAATAATCCAGTACTGTGGGAAATGTGAAGTATACAGAAATTAAAGTGTAAAGGCGAGAGTCTTTAAATAAATAAATGTAAAACCTTTACAGCTACCTTGAAAACGATGTGAAATAACATCACATCTGAGCACAAGCCAGAGAGAAAACTTTTAGCTTGCCCTAAATACAAAGAACACAAATTCTCTCATCAGTGAGACACAGTGGCATTCTTCTGGGAGAGAAGCACAGCAAAAAAATATATTACTGAGGTTTTAAATGAAAAATAGTGCTGTTGTTCAATGGCATAATAGCTGATAAAGGAGGGCTATGTATAGCATCACCAGGGCTTTGATTTTTTTTGCTGAGAATTACAAAGTTGATTTAAGGGCATTCCCAAATAAGGGAATGAGCTAATACAGTAGTTTCATTGACATCTCCCCTCTAAAACTATAGATGGACAGTGTGGAATAAGGTTCTGCTAGACCAATGTCAGGAGGCCAGCAGAAAAAGAAAGTATCTTAAAACAAAAACCTCTGCGGAGGTCTCTACCATTTTTCAGTATCAACCAACCCATCTTCTGAAAAAGAAAGTTTCACATGTCTCACCCGTGTTATTCCTGACTCAGGCTCTCCAGTAAGGGTGTGCACACTGGCACAGAGACCAAGCTAAGCAGACACCAGAATTGGAGCTTGCATTTTCAGCAGGTGCTGAGCAGTACCACGTGAGCAGATTGTTCAGAACTGACTTAGGTTTCTCAGCGTGGTATGGGTTGTATGCACAGGAGCTCAGCTCCTCAGCAGAGCTTCACTGCAGTAAAAATAGAAATGCTCTGTGGCCAGTGGGACAGCTATACTGAAACCTGTTCATGGCATAAGAGCTAAAGAGAAACAGATGCTGAATTATCCTCTTCCTCTGGTGTAATGCAATTCTCCCTGAGTAAGCATGCTTAAAAATAAATTTCAGGTGTCTGTTATAACATAAATAATTTCAGCAACATTTAGTAGTTTAAAAAATTATCGCCACTTTTCACATGGATTAAACATGAAATAATTTTTTTTATAAAACCAGAATTAAGTTCTAACTGCCAAACCCATAAAAATTTTACATTAATCAACCAAGATATATAAAATCAGGGGTTTTTTTGTGTGCTAGTAGTAGCATATAGATTTAAAGCAGTTATCCAGTCTGCTCTTTCTCCTCCTCAGTTACCTCTTTTTTGTGTACTTCCTCATCCCCAGTGCTCAAAATGTTCTCATTGCTTATTCTTTCCAAGTTAGCCTCCAAATATTGAATATTTTAGTTTTGTAGGCTACTGTTAGAATCCATGACATCTTTATAAGAAATACCTGACGAATGGAAGCTTAATTATTTTCTTCCAAAATGGACAGCAAGATTCAAAAGGATCTGAATATTTTTCAAAATTTCTCCAATACTGCAGCACATTTGGGTTTTTCCTCTTCTGACAGATCTAAACCCATCATTATTCAAGTCTGGTCACATATTGTTTTCAGGGAATCTAATCTCTCCTTAGATGCATATTTTAATAGACTTCAGTGTTGTGTTTCACTGCACAGATCAGAGTTCAAACATAGATTTGAGCATTATGTTGATTTGCTATTTTTTCTGTAGTTCAAATATATCTCTATCAGTAAGTGTTTTATATAGGTGTTTGCACTCAAAGAATTCAGCTTTTTTATTTTATTTTTTTTTTAAGGAAAGGCAGTGATATGGTAGTTCAGATGGAGCATTTGTGCACTTCTTCCAGACAGCATTTTGGGGTTGTTTCAATCCCTGCTCTCACAACCTTCTCTTCTTTTGTTTCTATGTAAATGTCAGCCAATTTGACATGTGTGAAGAAATATTCGTGGCATATTGCCAAGCAGTTTGTATTCTTTGAATGAAAGACAGCTTGATCTGCATTTTCAAAAAAATCCCCCAAAACAACTACATAATTATACATTCAGAGTGCTTGAGCAATTGTGTAGCACATTTTCTGTACCCACGAGCCAAATTATATGTAGCTTTCACTACAGCAGACAGAAGAGCATGTAATGGATGAGACTCCATGTGAACACACAATTTCGGAACCATCTTATGTAAGGATGTGGGTATAATATCATTTTTATCTGTACTGCGCGGAAATCTGCAAAGGTTGAAAATGTTTCCCAAAATACATGGAGGCTTTGACATTTTGCTTCACTCTGATTCAGAGTGAAAACCTGTTTTTTTTTTCCAGTTCATCTTCCTCGAGGAGGACAAGTTTGGGACTGGTGAAATCCTTTTGTCTTGACAGCATATTGTATTTGCTATGCAATATGAAAACCAAAACACAACCAAACTATTTCAAATGAAGACAAACGTTTTTTTTTTGTTTTCCCAAAAGCAACAGACACTTGAGCAGTCAAATCCAGGGTGAGTCAGTATCCATCCTGTGACAGAGCATAAAGACATGAAAGTGCTCCCAGGAGCTTTTAAAATGGTTCAGTGTTGACCAATTTGCTTAATTCTGATGTCCCACTGGAATGACTCTTGTAAATGGGATGGGTCTGTACTGGAGCACTGTCAGCAGACCTTGCTCCTTACCTCACCAAAATAGGTGTTAAAGAACAACACATCCCAGCTCTATCTCTCAGATGGCTGCCCTTCATCTTCCACTTCTATGAGTGGAGTGGAACACCGTTCTAGAAAGAGATTCTAAAAAAGATTGTTTAGAGAAGGTCAAAAAAATTACACCTTAAAAATGCTGAGGCAGGTTAGAAGCTTGTCTAAATGGAAACATCTATATAGTCTAATCCCACATCAAGTACGTGATTGGAGTGAGCTGTTTTATCATAGCTGATTATCCCATGTGAGTTTTCCATACACGTTACCTTTAATCTTATCTTTTATCTTTGACACTGAATGGCATATACACAAAATATAGTGATATTTAGAACTGACAGAACTAAGGCAACACTATATACTCACTATTTTTTTGTCTATATGTAAATAAGTTATTGGTTATAGCAGTGAAAAAATAAACAGTATTTGAAAAATATGATTTTGAAAGTACAAGTGGCTTTTAAAAGTTATTATTACACTCATACAATTTTTGTTAGCTCATGTTTAAAGTTCATATATTCCAGCTTGCTGTGTAGCTGAGTAATATTATAATTTCATTTTTAAGCAATTGTGTGAATTCTGACTACATATTCAACATTGTACCAGATAATCCAGGGTGAAGATAACTTAATGGTTTATCCAACTGCATTACCACTGAGTAAATCTAATTGTTTATTTGTCAATCTGATAACTGGAGAGAAATTACAGATATAAATCAGACATGCCATTCTAGTCAGTGATGCTATTAAGCAAAGCAAAACTCTTACAGTATTTTTATACAGTAAAAAGGTCAATCTTTTTTTTCCTTCTTTCTTTTTCTGTCCATTTTTTCTTTGACTGATGGTCTTACTGTGCTTGGAGGAGTGTTTAAAAATGAGAGTATGAGTGTCAGCATTTAGTCCTAGCTGGGCCAGCCCAAGCAAACAGGTGCTAAGTCATTGCTTCCACATGCAGGGCCTTTCCCCTAAGCACACGTAAGCATCATGAGTGGCTATCTCAGGATGACTGCTTCCATCCCACGTGTGAGAATATCTCCCACAATCTTGCCAGCAGTCTATTTATTCTGTACCTGCATGTCAAATTCTAAAATTATCATGCAAAGCATCTTCCTGAAGACCTGCAGAATTTTTTTCCCCGACAAGAAGCTGACGTGAGCCACTTATTGAGTCCAAACTGTCAGTGCTGAGTCCCTGAGCACTGCTGCTGCCCAGCAGGCAGCGACCGCCTGGACACGGGCAGCTCCATTCCTGTGGCTGCTGCAGCAGGCTGCAGCCACTGCAGAGCTAGCTTCCTCTTCCAAGGCTTTCAACAGCTTCTAGCTGTCCAAAATAATTTGCAAATGTACAGTCCTCCAGCCACGTTCATGCAATTAATAGAACCCACACTCTATTTATAACCTATTGAGATTCCCATAAATGTATAGAGAGTCCATATATACTAGGAGTTCCTTTAGGAGTCTATATAAAGCATCTTATACATTAAGGTGATTTTTTTCAATGGTTTCTTCAAAGTCTGATTACTTTTATAAGTTGCATTAGTATTGTTGCAGGCTAGCCTAAAAACCCTGTCATCTGCCATTTCCAGGCATTCTCATCTGTTTGTTGTAAAGGAAAAAGGCTGGCTTGTTAGAGAAGGTTGTGCTTGGGAAATTAATGTAGTTGACATCCCCCTGTTATTCCAGAAGGCTTTGCCTGTCCTCCAGCAGTATGGCTGATGAAACGTTTTATCAGATTAGAAAAGAATTAACTGTCACAAAAGGGGACACAGGATGATGGAGGGGTATGCTCTTGGGAAGCTGATGGCTAAACAGTGAGTGCAATCAGGAGTCTGGAGGCAGCAGGCAAGGCCTGCCTTGAATTACAAGCACGTGCATGCTCAGTCCTGCACGACATCTGAGAAGCAAAGGAGAAAAGTTTGCAGAGCTGAGAAGGTGCTTTACATGGCAGTTCTCTCCTGGCCTGCCAGGGGCATGTCTGTGTACCTGCTTTGAAAAATGAGCCTGTTGTTTCCTGTTTTCAGAGAATTACACTGTGATGGGCATTTATTTTCTGTTCCATTTTCCCATAAAGTTAGCGGGCGTAACAGACCGACGCAGAATTCCAGTGAGGAAAATGGTGGAAAGTGACCACAAGTAACCACAAACACCAACAATATTTATCTGCTATCACCAGTACCCCCTGCTGCAGACTGATGATGTGGTTAGCACAACTAACACCACCTCATGAGCCAAGCAGCTGTTTTCTGAGACTGAGCAGGTCATGTTTTCATTCCCTTCCCATCATTATCAGGCCCTGAAGGTCCTGTGCACCAAGCAAAGAAACCACAGAGATTTCCTGTTCCCCCCCCTGCCAGCCTCAAGGTTCCTGGGTGCCAGGCTGATTACTCCATATTAAGATTGCATCCAATCTGCAAAGGGTCCAGGTGATCAGAAATTGTAGAAATTTAGTTTCCTGCTAAGAAAATAAAGCTGTCATTGTTAACTACTAATTTTGTGCCATCATCATTCTGCCAAGGATCCCTAGAAGAACTTGTCTGTCCCTGCAGTGTTTGACAGAGTCTGCTCAATATCTCATTGGCTCCCCCATGTCATTTTTCTTGGCTACCAGGCTGCATTTTGTCACCTGTGGTAATGGAGATGCTTTCCTTTACATTTTATCTGCATATTTCATTCTTCTTTTGCATTATTCCTTCTCTTATTTCAGAAACATATTGAATTACTGCTTCAACTTTCCACATTCTTGTAGGATTTCGGTAGTTCCATTACCCTTTTCTCTTATGCTGTTGCCTTTTTAAAACAAAATAAGATGTTGAGCAGCAGTTCACATCAGCACTTTTCAGGATCTCGACATAAGGCCTTGGTCTGCAACGTTAAATTTCCCTAACAATAAAGACTCTGGAGAATGTTCATACGACTTCTGTCTTTCCAAAACCTCTTCTGGGTTGCTTGGTTTGTTTGTTTTTTGAACTATTGGAGGTATATCCCTTTTTAGCTCTCTTTCAGCATACTTTAAAAATATGCTGTGGCAGCATGTATCTCAGAGTGATTGCCATTAGCAGGGTACAGCCTGTCTGCAATACATGACACATTTGATTACAGATGTGCTATTCTTCATGTCTAAGAAATGCATAAGGGTGGCACAGGTCTTAGAGAAGGACTTGGCTGATGGGAAGCTCAGTAGGACCCAGCAATGTGTGCTTGGACCTCACCTGCAGCACTGCATCCAGCTCTGGGGCCCTCAAAATAAGAAGGATATGGCTTGCTCAAGTCTGTCCAGAGGAGAGCCACAAAGATGACCAGAGGAGTAGAACACCTCTGCTGGGAGGACAGGCTGGGGGAGTTGGGGCTGTTTAGCCTGGAGAAAAAGAAGGCTCTGGGAAAACCTTATGGTCACCTTCCAGTACTTGAAGGGGACCTACAAAAAGCTGGGGAGGGACTTCTACAAGGACACATAGTGATAGGACAAAGGGCAATGGCTTTAAACAGAGAGAGGATAGGTTTAGGTTAGATGTGAGGGATAAATTCCTCACTGTGAGGGTGGGGAAGCACTGGAACAGGTTGCCCAGAGAATTTGTGGATGCCCCCTCTCTGGAACTGTTCAAGGCCATGTTGGATAATCCTTTGAGCAGCCTGCTCTGGTGGGAGGGGGACTGGAACCAGATAATCTTTAAGGTTCCTTCCAACCCAAACCAACTATGATCCATAACACTCCTTCCAGGTATGTGTCTATCTTGACCCTTCACACAAATTATTCTCACCCAACAGACTGTTGATGTTCTGTATTGCTGGAAGGACTACTCAGAAGATGGAAATAGGTAAGTCCTACAGCTGTAATACAGCATTTTTTTTGCTTGTAAAATGTTATTTCTTGTACTTTGTGACTGGCTTAAAGTTTATATTATCATGATTGCTGTTTTTCAATGAGTTTCAACAATTGAGGCACTTCAGCAGTTGGTAACTTGTGAAATAATTCATGTGGCACGACACCAACATGAAGTTTTTCAATATTGCTGCAATAGTTTTTTAGCAAGCTGAAGAAACACAGATGGTAATTTCTGTTGATTGAAATAGTCTAAATTTGATGTTAATAAAAAATAACTTATTGATAAATTTCTTTTGATAAGTTACAGCAATTAACTGAAGTAATTCCTTCCATGATTAAAAACATGCAGGTGCTGCATAAGCAAATAATAGTACCTATAGCATTTGATAAACATAATTTCTAAAGCAATCTTTTTCAGCCTTGCTTTCTAAGAATATGGGATTGTGCTGAATGTGAGTCTGAAAATGTCTGACTCCTCCTACAGCCTTTGAAACTAGTGGCCCAATGCTGACCCAGTCTTTACCAGGACATGGAAGTAATAATTTTTTTCCACAGGTTTGAGGAAAATTAAGGTAGGGTGAAACGATTCCCAAAGGTCTCCTCTCCTCCCTTCCCTCCCAAGAGAAAGGGCTCAAGCTTGCATGTGGCTTTCAATCAAATAGTCCACAAGTGGTTCAGAACCAGATACTTCGTACGCTGCAGGAAGATGCAGGATGCACAGATACACAGAAGTGTACAGCACAGATTCTTCAACTGATGTTTATGGAATTGCTTGGTTGCTTTTAAGTTTCTTGCCAGCACCCTACTTTAACTGTAGGACTGCAGAGCAGTTCATCTGGGACCTTGCTTCTCCACTGCCACAGTACTACTCTCAAATATGCCGTATTTTCTGTACCTGATAGGTAGGATTTCCTTTAGTCTCTTCCTAGACTGGTACAACCATGATCTTACCTTAGGTGACAAGGTATGGTAAAGGTCTAGATAAAATAATGCATTTTCTAGCTATGCTGTACCAAAACCATGGGATAGAAAGAGGCTGAACGTGGCCAAACCCCATCCTTCACACAAGGAGGTCATGTCAGGCATTCATGTTGTCCAGGTACTCTATTCCCTGGGAAACAGAGGTGATACCAATAGGTGGATTGTCTGGTTAGGACAGTGAAGAGCTTGGAGTGGTGAGAAAGCAGAGCAGGAAGGCAAATGCGGAATTGCTAGAAAGTTTGGCACAGATATAAGCAAACAAATTTATGTTGATGCAAATTATTTTTCATTCCCACAAGAATAAATTCTCCAGAGGGAATTTGAGTTGCAGAAAAGGGAGTTATAGTGACGCTGCAGACTGGAGCAGTATCGTGTGCACTGCTGGAAATCTCTCACACACACACAACCCCCCAACTTTTTTTAATCAGCATCTGCTGTAACTTGAGGCATGGAGCTGCCAGGCATTTAAAAGCAAGATAATTAATGGCAGGAGGTAATAACCACAGGAGATAATATGTCAGTCCAGAATTCCTCTATTCATACACAAAAGCTCAGAAGCACAAATGTTAAGAAGCATCCTTTGTCAGTGAGAAGGGACAAGGTTTTCTTCTGCAGAAGCTCATCACATGAGCCAATCTGTCTCTCAAGAGAGATCTCTTCCTACAGGGAAAGGAGTTTTTAAATGACAGAGCAGTGGACTCGGAATGATACTTGGTTATGCACCAGTGAAGACCCATTCCCACTGCCAGCTCTAATTCCATCAGAAAAGTAGCCTTAACCTGTAGTCTGAAACCTGACAACCTGACTTTATTCCTCTTGGATCTGCTGACCATCATCTTGCAGTCATTTATCCAGAAGCCAGAACTCTTTGTGCCCTAGAGAGAAAATAGCTTCTGGCTTTCTGCAGCTCTGTTGCAAACAGGCTGGAGCTTGTCTCACAAGCCCCAGAGGAAAACCTCCTGACCCCAACGTTCTGTATGAGAGAGACGGCGAGCGCTCACTGCGAGCTCCGTGACCCTGGGCTAACCACCAGATGCAGAGGCACCTCAGCTCACAGGGCTCTTTCAGATGCAAGCTGCTTTTCTCAGTAAAGCAAAGCCTCTCAGAAAAACCAGTGGACCGTACCGAGATCATCTGCTTCCTCTTGTTTCTGAAGTACTACTAGACTGCTTTCTTTCTCAATGTTGCTGACAGAGGAGCGTTCCTGGCACAGGGACTTCATGTGCTTATCATGCAAAGGCAGCTCCTTCTTTCACTGAGTCCTTCTAACCACACACACTGCAGCTTCTCATTAGTTAGTACAGAAGGATACTAGCATTTAGACTTTCCTAATTTTCTCTTTATTGTGCCAGACCCTGCTCCTGTGACAAATTCTACACATATACTGCAGTTTACGTGGTAAAATTTTCATGATTGAGCCAAAGCTTTGTGTATTCTTATAGTAAACTCAGTGACTGACACACTTCTCTAAACACTTACACCTTTAACAGTGTTACATACATACCTATAGAAAAATCAATGTCTAATTGCAGATTAGGAGGCAATAGATATCCTTGCAAATTGTGCTGTACAAGTGAAGCCTGCAAAGATATTCACGGGAGCTGTAAGAGCAGCAAATGAACTAACTATAAGCCATAGTATCTTGGAAAATCTTAAATAAGTAGGTGCAGATCATCATTTGAATGTCATGCCACCAGTGTGATTTGCAAATAATGGGTAACTGCTGCTACCATACTTGACCTCGTGGAGTAGATGCCATATATCAGATGCAACATTTGAACCTCCCATTTTCCTAGTCATTGAGAGTGTTGCGTTGAAGCACATCTGTCAGACTTCTGTCCCTTTTAAAGTAATTAGGTTCATCAGGGATTTTCAGTATTATCATTAAATCCTTAAAATCAAACAGAACAGTGGGATGACAAATAGTAATTTCTTCTTTAGTACCTCTCAGCCTTTTGTCCACAGTTAGTTGAAATCAGGTAGACAGAGGTGATTACATTTAGGTAATCACGCTTTAAATCTGCAGAGTACTTACGTTCCTGTTTCTAGTCATTCCTTACCATGGAACTGATTTCAAAGCCATCAACAGAAATACAGATAGCCAAAAGAAATTGTTTTCACACAGGTAAATACCATCATAGGCAATAAACAGAACAGTAATGGAAAGAGTAATAGGTAGGCTATTTGAAATGTATACACTTAGATTAATATTATAAGGGCAAGAAATTCAGGAGTCTGAGCAAGTACATAACATACAAACCACTGCAATTCACATATTAATGCTTGCAAATAGATTAACACACTGTCTTAATTAGCTCCTCTAAAAAAAAAAAAAGCTAAAAATTGATATCAGATTTTAACACTTTGTTTCTTCTTTCTAATTGAGAAGCATTTCTGAAGTGAAAAATTCATCCCAGAATGGAGGATACATAGGAACTAACCTGCAAGTAGAAGAACAGGACACCTCAGCTCTCCCAGGGTAAACTTGAAGGAACTTGTTCCATGGGAAGATATGCATAAAGAAATGGGAATCTTCATATCCAGAATGGATACTTTAGATGTGTAAATATGACCTCAGACACAGTTAACAATTTTTGCAAGTATATTTTATATGCCTCACATGCAAATACTGGTTTCTGTGCAGCCAGTAACTGTATATACAAATCTTCCTGGAGCTGCACTAACAGCCATTTAAAAGCATTACTGGCTTTGTGCAGAGCTGATGTCCATTAAATCAGATAGAGCCACATCTTGGCTAAACTCACATCTGTTCCATGAAACAGTGTTTCCTTTCTTCATTTTTCAGTTTTCAGTGACACCATTCACAAAGATGTTAATTTAAACAGACAGGTCAAAATGAGTTGATTACTATTTTCTGGTAACTGGAAATTTAAGTGAAATTTTAAATTTGAAAAATAAATCTTTTCCCTTGTTAGCATTTTATGAATCATAGAATCTTGAAAAGATCAATATAGCTATTTGTTTCCTATACTACATCTATGTTTAGAAATACTGTAAATTTTACCTTTGCATTATTTTATGAAGCAATGATAAGCTCTCAAGTATTTCTGCTACCAAGGCAGAATGTGAGTCTGCTGAGTAATATATGCAATATAGTCCTTTACTGATTTTTATAGGTTATGCATGTAATTTCATTACAGGAACACCTGTTCACTATGTCTGAGTATCCTTAAGTACAAGATATAGGTAGGTGCCTTATATTAAGTCATTGCAATTAGCAACCATAAACTGAGAAATTATTTTATTGAAACTATTGAGAAGGATACATTCCTCAGTAGTGTGATTTACTATTTGTTTAGAAGTGTCAGGTTAAAATGGCCTGAGCTCAAAATGAAAGTCAGTCCCCCACACAATGGCTGGGATTATCCCCCACAGGTTACATCATGGGTCTCAGAGGAAGTTCTGTAGGTATTAACGACTGTAATCACATTTTCCTGTTTGTTCATTCTTATCAGAGTTTTTTCCTTTCCCTAGCTCCTGTAAAAGCACCTACACAAACATCCAGAGGATACCTAAACAGCTGCAAAAATACAAAGATGTTTGTCCATGTGTAAATTTTCGTCCATCAACAGTCTGAGGAGAGCTGCATAAATCTAAAACATTCATTACTGAGAACCCTTATGGAAGTTAGCTGTAATTAACCAGGCAGCAAAATTTATTACATGCAAAATATTTTCAAAGCAAAAATGGAAAGCCAAAATGCTGTTTGTCCTTTGTAACTCAGTTTTTCACCTTTTCTTATGGAAAAAAAACTTAGTAATAAATCAGCTTCCAAAAATGAGAATACTTACAGCATTGCTTAAAAAATAACATAACTGTTTAGTGTATCTACAAATGGAATCTCTCAATACTTACAGGCTTAGGAGAGAGTCCATACATGCTTTATTTGAAGGCATAAATTATAAATATAGGTAAGTATAAATACACAGGTTTATCTCACATTTAAATATAGGCAATAAAGGACCACAGTCTTTAGGACTGACAAAACATTCCTGTAGCATTGCTCCTGTGAAAAAAGACAGCATATCTGTCAGAGAGGATACTGACAAAGACGTAGGTGAAAAATCACACATGGAAAAATCACAGGCAGGTTTTTTTTCTTTTCCATTTTTGTTTGTTGCTCTATTTCAGGTAGGGCACACACCATGTCAGCTGTAGCTGTATTTTAGATACAGGTGCATTTATGGACATACTGAACAGTTATGTTATTTTTAAGCAATGCTAGAAGCTGTAGCAGTGCTGTATGAAGGGCATGCTCCCATTTGCCTCTTGTGTGGTAAGATAACGTGCCACCACCTCTGCGACTGAAACTCTTTCTTTTCATCTATAACACTTAAAGTTTATAGATGGCAATTCCCTAACAACAGCCCTCCTTAGGAATGCCAAACATAGGACCTCCAGTTTGGGTTCCACTTACTGGTTAGTTTCATCTTGTCTCTAGTCTAGTTCTTGAATTTTCAGGTTTGTCTGTAAATTGAAACACCAGGCTGGCAATTCCAAGTTAGCCCCTGCCCAGAGCTGTGTGAGACCACACTGCACAGTACAAAGCTGAGACGAAGGCAGCACAGGTGCACCTGGACTGGAGTGTGCTGTGCCTGAAATAACAAGCCTGATTTCTGAAAACATTCTGCTTTGGCAATATAATTTGCCAGATATGAGCTGATAGCTATTGAGAAGTAAAAACTACGACAAGAAAATCTAAATGTAACAATTTTAAGTAAAATCTTCATTATCTGTGCCTATTTTTAAAGCATCTACTGCAGGGGGTTCATCTGAAGTGCTAGGACACCAGTCAAAACTTAGGAGGTAAAAGGGACATGAAAAACAAACCACAGTGGCTCTTCTAAAACCCCAAGTCCTGCAACATCATAAAAAGCTGCAGCAAGGGGCATTAGGGAATACATGTTTTCCAAGACACATACAGAAATGACAGAAAAGTATTTGTCCACAGGGAAATACAGTAAGTAGAACCATTTGAGTGTTCTGATGCATTGCTTCATTGGGTTTGCTCTACACAATTTCATTTTTTTTTGCACTTTCTCATGCTATGTGTACTTATAATTGTATTAGCCTTTAAAGGCACATTTCCATAGCACTTGGCTCAGGTTCATGAAAAAAAAAAACCAAACATTGCTTGCTTCATGGCTGTAGGTCTGAAGAGGAGGAACTGGGCACTGACTTACCAGGCAAAGGGCAGCAGCTAACAAAGCTTCCAATTCTGTTAGTGCAGGCCAAGATGTGACCTGGTGGCTGTGCCATGCCCCCAAAGAGAGTGCTACTGAATGTTGTTACTCTTGCTTGAAATGGTTGTTTCTGAATAATTCACTTCCTGACATACAGTGTGGCCTAAGATGAATATTCATTCACATGAACATTGTGTGTTTCCATCAGCATGTCACAAACCACCATATTAAATTTCGGGAAGACAGCAAGTGATCTAAAACTGGAAATGCACTAAACTGAAAAATACGCGGTATTTTGAAAATTCATTCATAATGTGGTACTAACTAGAGTAAAATGTACGCTGATAGCAGGGTACTTCACTCAAAAAATCCAAAAATGGGGCTTTTTTAAAAGTCAGCAGTAAAATAATGACTCTTGGATTATACTGGTAAGCTCTGCAGAACATTTAAATGGCATAGAAACTGTACACTTTCTGATTCTCCAGAAAACCGTGACACAACAGGTTCTGAGTAAATCTTAGGCTGTACAAATAATAAAGGCAGAAAAAATATTTCCATTAACGTTCACGACTAGAATGTGTGGGCTGAAGTATGGCCAGGCTCAGATCAGGAAGGAACAAGATTTGCCAGCAAGAAACAAGGTTTTGAGCCTCAGTGTTCTAACTAACATAAGGCTCCAGGCTGGTGAGGATCGGTACTGAACTGTAACATCAATTTGTTTCTGAAAAGAAGACAATTTGCTGTGTGCACTGAGTGAGGGCTCATGAAAAGGGCCTGAGATACCACACCTCTGTTCACACCACCAAACCCATGAAGTATGTAAAAGGAGAGGGGAAAAAAAACTAAAATACTTCTTTTCCAGATGCAGCCTGAAGTGAAACAAGCAGAGCCCTACGCCTCTATGTAAGGGTGCTGCTCTAAAACTGAAAAGAGAAAGTGAACTACTACAGGCAACAATACCAAAGCTTTTTGAGCTATTTTGGAAGGTAGACAAAGCCAAAAGAAAAGTATCACGCAGTAATAAAAATCACTACCTCATGGTAATTGTTCACATATAATTTTTTCATCTGCTTAAGAGACAAAAATAAAGGTACTAATCCAGCAGTAATTCCTTAATGAATTTTAAAGTGGCACACACACTGACTCTTAGGATATAATTCCCATTTGTATAGGGATTATAGTCTTTTATTTGGACTTAGCTCATCTCCAGCTTAAAAATTTATTTGAAAGGATATTGAACTACACAAGAACAAAATGAGCAGGGACAAAAGGTTATGGAAGAGTTTGGAGTCTGAGAGACATAATTTCTCAAGTGTCACAAATGGTCTCGAAAGCCAGTCAGGAAGTCAAGAAACAAAAATAACATTGGAAAGCTGTTGATCTTTTAAAATGAAGGGCAAGATTTTAGAGATAGCTTATCATTATTGATCTATTCAGAGATTCAATACAAACAAAATATTCAGTTAAAACAAAGTTTCTAATTTGTACCAGGAACACAGGAGAACTGACAGCACAGACCCCAAATTAAATACACAGACAGTGATGATGACTGTTCAGTGATTACCTTATGATAAGCAGTCTGGCAACACAGTCAGCTTTATTCAGTAAGAATAAAATACAAACATGATTGAAGTAAAGAATTTAAAGGTGCAGGAAATAAAAATACCTGTATCCAAGTCCTTGCCCAGACTCTGGCCACCCTTCCACCTCCCCAGCAGCACCTCTGGCCCCTCACAAGGGTTTAACAGCTAGGCAGGTAGGAAGATTGAGCACTCACGCTGTAACTGCTTGTTACACAGCTGTGGGAGTACAAGGGGAAGAACTGGAATAGCTGGAGCATTCCAGGTTTATCTCAGAGGAATGTTGCTTTCTTATCACCCCGTCCTGTGACAGAAAGATTGAAAATTCCCCTGTTGCTATTTATTTCTGAGACAGGATAACCCCGTTGGAAAAGTGGAAGTAAACTACAGTCAGGTGGAGTAGAGAAGCAGGTTATGTGCTGAAATAAGGAGAGAAAGTGAAGGTTACACAGTGTTTGCAACCATGGTCCAAGCAACACCTTCTCTATAAATGACTGAAATACTGGGTCATTCACTTTATGTGGCTTTTCATCCTAATAAGAATTAATGTTTAACAGCTTTCAAATGCCAAAATAAAACTAATTAATCCTCTGACACATCTGTGAAACAACTTCTTTCTTTACTGGTGGAGAAAGTGTAACCTTGTTCTAATGACTTGCCCAAGGCCACGCGAATCAGTGACAAAATCAGCCTGAAAACTTGAGTTCTCATCACGTATTCAGCTGCCTGGAACATCTCACCACTGTCCCCATCCGTACGGTACATACTGCTACAGGAGTCCCAGCTGTGTATGAGGGGTACAGGACAAGCCTTCAAGGAAGCAGTCAAGGTCAGGTTGGACAGGGCTTTGAGCAACTTGATCTAGAGGGAGGTGTCCCAGGCCATGGCTGGGGGTTGGAACAAAATGATCTTTAAGGTCCCTTCCAACCCAAAGCATTCTATGATTCTATAAGTATCCTATATAAACCAGGGTCTCTGCTTCAGGAATGTAGTTCACCACCCTGCATAACAACTCTAGGGAACATGACAATAGATCTTTCAGAGGCTCTAGCCTGATTCCATCCACACAGCTGGGATGAAGGACTAACTCTCCTAGCAGCATTTCCACCAGAATTTCCAGAAAAAGACATATTGGCACAAAAAGAATAAAGAAAAACATCGTTATGCTCGTTCCTCCATCCAAATATATTAGAATCATAGAATAGTATCATAGAATCACTATGGTTGGAAAGGACCAACTTCCAGTTATTCATGGAAATAAAGCCCCATGAAGGTTTGTGTAAGGAGAGTCAACCTGCAAGCCCCATGAGAGAGGCGATGCAGGGTGATGTGTGACCTGGGACAGACAGCTCTGCCTGCAGAGTGAACAGAAATGGTGTGTCAGGGGCGGCGATGCAACAGCTCAGCAGATCTTACTGGCAACTCTCTTTCCGTGGAATCCTTGCCAAATTTAAAACTCCTCTCCCCAGAATAAATCTCCTGAAGGAGTGTCGCAGCCACGTTACGCTCTCCTGCAGGGAGTTCTTAGCAGGGCTGTCCTCATCCCCACACACTCATGCACACACACTGCTGCCCTGGAAGGCACTTGGAGAAGCCTGCCTCATAAAGGGAGTCTTATAAATATTTACGTTGCATTTCTGTGTTTAGGTCTATCACTACTTCAACAGCAACAAAGCTGTTTTAAAATCATTTTCTGTAGAAGTGAGGGAAAGCAAACAGCAGTAAATAGAAACCCACAGAGGCAGCAGGCTATGACATTATTTGAAATTATAATACTGAAAGGTGGTAATGCAAAATGAAAGTGGTAGGAGGCTGTGACTGAAAATGTGGTTTCTTAAACAGAAAAGCGGTGGGGTATGAATGTGCTACAATGTAGTTAAAGCGAAGGGTAGAGCCAGCCTCTCCCTTCCCTGACACTGGGCACAAACCCAGCGTAATTCCACGGATCTTAGTGGTGTGACTGGAAGGAAATTTTGCCTTCAGAAAGGCAAGATAGGAAACTTCATTTCAGCAGATAAAAAGAGTCTGGCTGGAGAGATGTGAAAGTGGGAGTTGCAGTTTGTTTTAGTGGCCTCGGGAAAAATTCATTTAATACTTTTGGGTAATGCAAAGCTTTGAAAACCTGAATGTTTAGATGCCTTCTTAGAACTCTTGTTCTAAGTGCAAGTGTCAACGTGCTGCTATTTGTCAGCTCTTTTAACAGTAGAGGGGGAAAGAAAGATAAACTATATGTTACACTGCCTTGTAATGTTTGTCACAACGTCTTCTTGATCGTGGAGGTGAAGCAGATGTGCCAAATAAACCCATTTCACTTAGCAAAACTATTAATGACGAAGATAGGTTTAGGGGTGCGAGAGCTTACAGGCTTGACTAGCAGGGAAAAAAAATCCTAAAATTTCAGGGAAGTGCGAGGTAAGCATCCGTTTAGTAGCAATGGAGTCAAACCTTGCAAAATAAAACGTCTTGAAGACTCCAGGTTGCTTTTTAATGTATTTTTATTGACTGAATACCATGTCTTTGTAGTCATGTGGGAAGGAAAGGATCCTTTTAAAGCGATTTCTCGGAGAACACGCGGCACAGCGAGCACGTCGGCCGCCCCGAGTGGCGCTGAGCTGAGGGGGGA